>NC_142934.1:48724894-48797394 GCF_046866305.1 Octopus bimaculoides
CATAATTGCATGATCTATGCCATATATCGTGGTTTTCAATTTTGCTTATTATTTTCCAGGAAAGACCGAAGTAATGAAGATTTCTCGTCATTAATGTGTTGTCATTTTCTATTGTTTGGGTTAAAGTTCTATAGAAAAATGAGTCGAAGTATCATTTACATGTTTCACAGACAGCTTGCTATGTTGTTAGGTTCTGGGGGAAGCCTTTATGTATCATTTGATACTAATCTCTATTTCGTTTTCATTATATCGTTACCCAGATAAAGAGAGTCAGCACCAAGACAATATAGTGGGCTTCAAAGACAGGTTTTCAAGAAGTAAGACATATATATCCCGTTACAGAACTGCAACGAATGATAATTACAGAGCATATAGTAAGAAAGAACCCACAAACCAGGCGATGGTGCTAAACGGGTGACAGACTGAATCTTTCAGTGAGAAGCCAGAACAGGGAGATCGGGCTCACTAAAACCGAATGTGCTTGCGAGGTGTATTCCCACAGTTTCTGTTAGTGAATTTCACTGACAAGGTTTGTGTTAATATTATGTAATGATAGATGTCATATGAGTTCCAGGTACATGAAGGTGGAAAAGAACGTGAAATTTGCAGGATATATTGTTGATTATTTCATACGAATTCGGCATCTGAATGCATTTTTTGCATTGCTCTTTTTATTCTTTATTCCATCTAGAGCATCATATACATAACTTATGACATTCTTTACTCCGTGAATAAGGTTTCGCATCTTTGAAAGGAGAGTATCGTTATCAGGTGTGCCAAGTTGGGATTTCCCGTTACCAAATGATTAACACAGTTAGTCTTCTGCTCGTTTACGTAGAATGCATAGCTGGAAGCATTTATACAAGCTTGGACAAATGACCATGTGATGAAACACTTCTAAAAACATACACATACACATAAATGTGTATATGTGTGTGTATTCTTTTCTTCTTTTACTTCATGAAGTCATTTGACTGCGGTCACGCTGGAACACCTCCTCATAGGGTTTGGGGCGAACAGACCGACTCGAGGCCTTGCTCTTTGAAAGCCAGTACTTATTCTATCTGTCAGTTTTTGTGGAACTGCTAAGTTATGGGACGTAAACACACCAAGACGTTTGTCAAGCGGTGATGGCTGGAACAAACTCAAGCAGAAAGACACACACACACACACACACACACACAAAAAAAAACTGACACATATGCTCCTTTCAGCTTCCGGCTACAAAATCCAATCACAAGGATTTGGTAGTCCCGAAGACATAGTAGTAGACAGTTCCGCAAGGTGCCCAGCAGTGGCACCGAATTCAGAAGCATGAGGTTGGGAAGCAAGCTTTTTAACACACGGTCACCCCCGCACCTATGTATTTGCATATATTTTTCTGTACTTGTACATATGTGTGTGTGTGTGTGTGTGTGTGTGTGTTTTCTTTCCTAATATTTTTTTTTAATATATGACGTATTCCCCTAAGGAAGGAGCTGGACTATAGCAAAGATGCAGAGCTCCATCGTTCGAATATCGATAAGAAAAATAATGTTTCGAAGTTGAGAATTTTTTGTATATTTTTCACTCCTCAACTTATAGATTGTATTTTTAATTTCTATGCTAGCTGGTTGACTTCTTTTTCTGACAAAGCTAGACTTTGAAGATTGTCAGAAAGGCATTTACTAAAGAAACAATCTGCATCAATTATTATCGTACAAATATGAAACTATAATCTCGGTACGGAAGCTGAAAGCTTCGAAGTAGTTGTCCGTAGTTATCCTCATCCTCTTTTCTTTTGGAAGAGATATTCACATCAGCAGGACAGCTAACCTCTATAATGCTACACACATTTCCTTGTCCGTCTCAAACAATTGTATTCGGCCTATTACGTTTAGAATAGGTTTTGCTGTGAATATTTCACCAAAATTCTTTATGTTTACGTATATATTCAATAACAAAGTGATTCTCTATATTTGTCCTATGAGGGTCATTTTCTTGGAATAGCACTGATATACCTCTTAAGCTATAACGTAATGTGGCACTGGGAACTTGTATATTGACGGCATTTTGGGCAGCTACTAAAATTATGTGTAACGTCTTCTACAGAATTTTGACATAATCGACATTTTCGGTTGAATCTCAGTGCTCAAAGCGTTTTACAGTGTCTTGTTTATTAGGTATTTTGTAGGATCTCCTGCACTTCGATTCCAAACGCATCGCCTTCGAAGCGTGTATGTACATGTGTATGTATGCATATGTATACATGTATTTATTCATTTCTATTGGTGTATTTCTACAGAAGTCAATATTTTCCATTTGTACATTTACAGGAAAAATATATCAGCAACGCTATTCTAAACTATTATGAAAAAAAAAAAATATTCAATATATTCTATGAATCCCATATTGAGTGAAACGTGAAAATTCGAAGATATAACTCTTTCAAGATCTTTAAAAAATCCAATATTTCTGGTATCAAACGTGTTAACACAGAGGAAACCAATGTCTACATTGTTACACATAGAGAAGATACACTTTAAACTGGTGGCATGTTGCATTTTACCTGAATTCTAAAAGATCAAACACATTCTATAGTCTTAGTTAGAAAAACCATTTAGTTAGACTTGCTTTGAACTACTCAACTTATTAAAATGCTTGGAATTTGACGATAACGAAATTCACATAGTGTTGAATATGGTGATGTCTAACTCTTGTTTCATTACATTTATCACATTAAGAGACATGAGTAACACTATTGCAGTCCATAATGGGTTTATATCTATATATTCTTCAAGACATATGCAATAGATTAATTGCTTCCGTTTTATTAATGCAAAAATTTCAATTGCTGCTAGCTGAAGTAGGAGTCCAATCTGAATCTAGTTTCCTTTCCTCTACAATATTTAAAGTTAATAGATGCATTATATTTATGTAATTGTTTTGTAACATATTCTCCGTTTGGTAAAAATACTATATACACTGTGTATGTTTAGTCTGTACTAAGTCTGAAATATATCAGTTTATATCTGAGTTAGTACGGCTTCTTAAAGGCTTCTGAGTTAGTAAGACTTCTTAAATCCAAAATAGACAATATTTATCCATCAATGCGGTGTTGAACACTCTTCGATATTAGCTCGTACACCCCCCCCCACACACACACACATGTATACCCGGGTCTGTGCGTATCACGTCAGGTCATAGATGGGAAGGATGGCTTCCCTTTGCAAATACTGATAGGGCACAGAAAGTGTGTCAATAGCCAGCTGGAGGAGGTGTACACCTGGGGCTACAAGCTACAGTAGCATTCACCCTTAGCAGTTAGACACATTTTAGTGGCAAATATACATCACGTTATATATATATATATATATATATATATATCATTAATAGTTATCGCCAAGCCAACATGGCAGTCCCAAAAATAGGACGAATGCTACCGTTTCTGGGACTTCCATGTTGGCTTGGCGATAACTATTAATTTCCAGTACCGCTGCCGTAGTCTCATTTAGAGAGACTTAGAAATATTAATATATATATATATATATATACACACATACATATATATTACTGTCTAGACTACTCAATATGGAAACGCATCACGGAAAATACGTCCCATTTTAAATATTTGATAATCGTCATATGACTATAAAGCTATGCGAGTAGTTCGGCTGCAAACTTATCAAACCCTGTTTTAGTTAGTTTTATCTTTATACATCATGCGCTTAAATTGTCTATACTCTCCCGTAGCACCTGGAAGTATGGTTTAAGTGTCTGAAAGATGATACCATTGATGACTAAAAGTGTTTAAATGAGAAAATGTGCTGCTCACTTTGAAGTAACTTAATCTGAAACATCCAGTTCAAAGTACATTCATAATTTAATACAAATTGTATGAAAGGTGTTGTTGTTGTTGTTGTTGTTGTTGTTGTTCAGTCACAGATCAAACCATAGAGATAAACCCATTTTCGAGGCATTTCAGATTTAACAATTCCGATATCTTTTTCGAGATGTGATCTACATTGCATAAGGTTTCCTCTATTTTAAAGAGAGTAGAGTGTAATTTGGAGGTGATTTGACTAATATTTCTTGCTGGCAAACATACACGTACAGTGACAATCATATATACACTCATGTAATTTATGAGGTAAACAGCATCAGTAGTTAGTTTATAAATTGCACGAATGGATGTTTATTGACATTTTACCTCAAGGATAATCATGTTTGTAAATCTTAACAAACAATTTATCCGTTCATCAGGAAGAAACAGTTCAACACTTGAAAGTCATAGATGCTAAAGCCGGTTGGTCACATCATCTTTCTCGACAAAGAATACAATACATCAGAGAAATTCATTATATAAATAAACATATCTACAGGTAAGAGGACGTGAAATTATGATTTAGAATAGAGACTAATCTAATGATATGTCTCTGATCCAAATATCAATTAAATACAAAACAGACACTATGAGATAGCGCAATGCATAATATGAAGGTACAATAATCAAAAGTTTAACATCTTAATACTAGCATGTTATTACATATTAAAATCAATACTCAGGAGCATACAACTTTGTTAACAGGAAATAACCTGATAATGAATGTTTCTCACACACAAAGAATAACGTTTAAACACAAGAAACAGACACATGAGTCACATGCGTGCACATATCAACAACTCTCATACACCAAGACACACGTATACATATGTATATGTGCTCATACGTACACACATACATACATACATACATACATACATATACATATATATATATATGTGTGTGTGTGTGTGTGTGTGTGTGTGTGTGTGTGTGTGTATGTGTGTGTGTGTGTGTATATATATATATATATATATATATAAATTACGCGCATTCTGTAGTATGCTTTCACGCAGTACGCCTTACAATCTACTCCTATACACGAAATGCTTATAATTGCTTATAACCGTGTAATTCAAGAAGGGATTGGCTACATAGTTATTATCACGAGTCTAATATTAAAAATTATCTTAAGAGCAATTACTGATTTTTCGAATACATTTAATAACTACATTTCTGCATGTTACATAAGAACTCGTTTGGCAACCTCTTGATATGTACGTATTATATGCACTCCAAATATCATTAACTACTTTTGTGACAATTATATATATATATATATATATATATATATATATATATATATATATATATATATATATATATATATATATATATATATATATATATATATATATATATATATATATATATATATATATATCACACTCACTCTCTCTCTCGCTCAAACACATATACACAGGCACAAACACACACGCTCTCATACGTACACGCACGTACACACACATATATTGTACGTTAATATCGAACAAAGAGCTACCATCGGTTTCATAGTGAGAGAAATCTCTAGTTGAAAACAAAACGGAATCACATGATATTATGGGGAACTTTCGGATAATTATACTGATAAGGAGAACCTTCCTACCTTATCACTTCTCCAACCTACATGGGTTCTTCTCCAAACATCAATTATACATATTATGTGAACTTTATGGATAAAAGACACAGGAACATTGTTAGAAGTTGTCCGTCTTCATATGTATATATATATATATATATATATATATGTGTGTGTGTGTGTGTGTGTGTGCGTGTGTGTGTGTGTGTGTGTGTGTGTATGTGTGTGTGTATGTGGGTGTGCGTGCGTGTTTGGGTGTGTATGTATATATATATATATATATACATATATGCGCACACACACACACATTCACACATGTATGTTTGTGTGTATATGTATATGTTGGAACACCCAGTCAGATGGGCGTGCCCTGTCTACTCAAAAATCTTGTAAGTCATTTGGAGCTGAGTCAAAATGTTATAAAGTATGCTTTGTAATTCCTACCAAAAGTAATGAGTGCTACTTTTATTCATTCATGGATGAAAGAAGAGATATATATAAAAGAAATATAATTAAGAATATAAAAATATGATAATTCTAAGAGTGGCATTCTTCATAATATACATTCATATGATATGCGGTGGATTGAAAAGAATAAGAGTACAGAAGTATATTCAAAGCAATGGAAGAGGATGTAACAAAGGTGCATTTAACTAGATTTTGATATGCAGTGTAGTGCATTCATTTAACGCAAAACAAAACTATTTCGAGAATACACAGGTTGACAATACTTGTATACTGTACACAACTATTTAAATATATTGCTAATGATAGAACATAATGTTAATATGTATACACAGACAAGATACAACAGTCATAAACAAAAATCCTCTTGTGAATGTTAACATATAAATCTAACAGACAAAACTGAATTTCCATGATTTACTTCACATTAATCTGGCAACGGCGTATAGTGTGTATATGAACTTGGTTTCTTACTCATAGTAAGTTATAAGTTATACTTTTATCGTACCGTCTGAATATATATGCATATTTGGTTTTAATTCATATTAATAAAACGATGCTATTCATTTAATTACTGTTTTAAAATCTCATACAACATTTGAACTATAATACATACATAAAGATTTTAAAAACCAGTAAATTAAGGGACGTTATTTCTTTTTATAAATGAAATATAGAATGAATTAGTACCTAGTAATAAATAAAGTATTCTTCGATTATGGTTGAAGAAAGATTAACATACTTTTGATAGGATTAGGTGAAAATAGAGGCGAAGAAAGAAAATGTATTTATAGCGAAGGTGAGATATTCAGGAGTCAATAGGGCAAATTAGTTCAGTCGACTTTGACACTGATTCCATTATCTGAAGCTAGAAACGAAGACAGTTTTATATGGCACATTGTATGTGAATACACGGAGTCCACCCATTCATAAGTGAATAGTTTGTGTTAGACAAATCGATTGGTCCCTGCTGAAATTGTTGCATAGCATAGATGATGGGTTTCGCAAATGAAGAGAAATCCTTAGAGTAAAAAGAGATTCAAGAAATAAATGAGAAATCTTTCTTCACAATAACATTTCTGCTAGCGTGGAAACAATTGATGATATCCGTTCAAGATTCATGACTAAAGAGACACAGGAAATTAGTTCATTTGAGAAGTGCAAGCAGTTCCTCATTGGCTATAGGATTTTTTTGCTTATTAAAAGCAAAGTGATCGATAAGCAACTTGTATCCCTTCTGAACTGAATGAAATATTTCACTAACGATAGATAAATATCGAACTTTCTCGTGGAAAGCAATATTAAAACATTTTATTTATCGTCTGTAATGTCTCATTTTCACATAGCAAAACATCAGGAACGTTGAAATACTTCTTTAGAAGTATTATTCCCTACCATTTGCAAATGGAAGCTAAATTATGTTTTCTTTGCTGAGCAAACAATCTAGTTAATATCTGCATTGCACAGTAATATGGCAACTTATCTTGAAATTACAGGCTTGCCATTTTAAATTCAACATGCATTTAATAGGATTCCGTATCAAATACGTGTTTTCTAAATTTGCCTACTTTTTGGCAAATCTATTCTAGCATAGTCTTCTTTAGATTGGAATGTGAATGATGGAAACTTTGTGGAAATGCTTCATATATACTCATCATTTGTGTATGTCCGCATGATCGTCTGTTTGAATTTATGTATATCAACTTTAAATTTACTGTTTTCTCTTCAGAAAATTATCTGATTGTCAAATTTAGAACGATTACATAAGGACTGAAAGAAATACGTACAGGGTCGATGTGACCGAATAAAAGAGCTGAAGACCTTGTCCTATCGTGGCTACCGTGAAACGATCAGAACAAGTAAAATCATGCTCACTGTATGCATTACTGAATATATCTATTGATTTTAATCATAGATTTCTATGATCTACTCAGATGAATGTTTATCAATTCATAATTTGGACAGATTATTTCTATACGTTTGAATGCTTTTATTAAACAGAAAGTGTAATGAGGTCTTATTTAAACTGATTGTATAGAACCTAGTTACTTGTGTATAAATACCGCTATCAAAATCGTTGTTGTGTATAAAATTATTTTAGCCACCCAAAAATCAGAATCGATGAAATAAGGAACATCACAAAATAGATGTTAGAGTTGAGAAGATGGACGAAAATCCTTCAAATCCTCGATCCATGGCATCTGTTCATCTGACTAAAACCAGTACAGAAATAAACCAATAAAGTATAGTCGCTCTGGTCTATACATATAAATTAAATATTGTATACGTTACGTAATTTAGCGATTATAACGAAGGGACCCCACTCACGGCCATTTCACCTGCTGAAAATTGCAATCTAATTTCCCTTTACATCATATCTAGTCGTCATATAAGCACAAAATGGTCATGTTTTAGTTGTAGGCCAGTTCGATCATTGCCGACTACAATATTTCTTCGACTTAGACCATTCCAAATGAAAAACATCTGAAAATTCCAGCGATAAAGAATAGTTATTGAAAAGAGTATTTTAAGAGAATATGAATATTAAATGAAAATAAATCGGAAACTTATAATCAATACACAAAAGTAGGTAGATACACGCATACACAAACATCATTTTGTGAGATACATGTAAGCAAATGCACTCGTGGTGGCACACGGACGCACACACGGACGCGCACACGCACATACACGCGCCATCACACACACACACACACATACACACACACACATGTAGCTCAGCTACATAAATAAAATTGATGTCGTAGCATGGCGTCAGCTTCTGGTTGAAACCAGTAAAACATAAAAGACACATACACATACATGTGTGTGTGTGCATGTGTGCGCATGCTTATGTATTTGCATGTCTGGATGTACGTGTCTGTATATATATATATATATATATATATATATATATATATATATATATGTGTGTGTGTGTGTGTGTGTGTGTGTGTGTGTGTGTATGTATGAGCGTGTGTGTGAGTGTATAGACACATACAAATACATAAGCAACCTCATCAGAGTTGCATACACACACACACACACACACACACACACACACACACACATATATATATATATATATGCAACTAGGAAATTCCTACAAACAATACATATCGTGGGATTTTGAATAAAATACTGCACATATGAGAAGTAATATCATAAACATTTAGCTGCGTCCATGCCTAAGATAAGCAAAAGAAAAAATATTCCCATACAAATATACAAAACACTTCATCCGATGTATTTGGATCGACCCTAATTTCTATCGCTCAACGGTACGTGTATCTATAAAATATTAGTTTATTGATCTTAAGTCGATCTTGTTCGTGACAGAAGAAAAGAGGAAGAGTTATACTGGGATATTGAATATCATTTTGGAAAGAAAAAGTTTTTCGAAAGCTATGCATGTATTCAAACACCTAGCAAGACGTATTTCTACGTTACTATTTAAATATATTTGGAATCTAAAAGATATTTGTTCCTAGCGATAGCACATGGCCACAGATTTTAGTAGTAACTGTTCAGTGATTAATTCGATCCCAGTATATTTCAGGTAATTTATTTTGCCGACT
Organism: Octopus bimaculoides; assembly: GCF_046866305.1. Lineage (NCBI taxonomy): Eukaryota > Metazoa > Mollusca > Cephalopoda > Octopoda > Octopodidae > Octopus > Octopus bimaculoides. The sequence goes on from NC_142934.1 coordinate 48,734,379, forward strand.
CACTGAAATGTCATGCAAAGCTTACCTGATGGTTTGAGTTCATAACTTATATACCAAAGCAAATTTCACCTGACTCTAACGAATTGCTGCCTAGAGTATAAAGGTTTACATTTACAATTATAATATTTATTGTCTCTGTATAGAGCATATGTCTCTCTGTACAAATACTTTCATAAAGTACGATCACCGTCTGAAGTATAGCATTCTATTGTAACCTTTTAAACAAAATATCAAAATTTTTCCATTGTAGCGAATCTGTCAGACAACGACATTTATTGAAGAATTGCCAATTGGCTACTAAATATTAATTTCTATGCAGTGGTTTCATGATTCCTTCAGAGATGGGTACATATTTGAAGAAAAAAAAAACCCATTCGCATACTCCTGAACATTCATTAATAAAAATCGTTTTTGCTGATGACGGTGCTTGCAAATAGTGCTGCAGGGAACAAAACACGACGCACTTTCTAATGGACTATTTGGCAATAAATCGAATATTGATGCGGTCTTCTGAAAAGACATGTTGCCCTTTATCGTTTAAACAAGCGAACGTGAAGATCATAATTATGCTGAAAGTAAATCCAGCTATTATCATTATTATTCTATAATAATAATAATAATAATAATAATAATAATAATAATTATAATAATAATAATAATAATAATAATTATTATTATTATTATTATTATTATTATTATTATTATTATTATTATTATTATTATTATTATTATTATTATTATTGTTCAGTAGTTTTATTTTTATAACGTGCTTTCACTTCACTACCGAGCGCAGCTCTGTGCGCCTTGTGTATGTGCTGTGTTTTGCTGTGGTGCTCTTATGTTTACTGTATTATTATTATTAGTAGTAGTATTATTATTATTATTATTATTATTATTATTATTATTATTATTATTATTATTATTACTACTACTACTACTACTACTGAGTGACAGAGTAGCGCATGCCAAAAAAGTGGCCCTGAGGTGAAATATACAAAGCCCAATATAGCCATCATGACTACTTGTCTGGTAAAGGGACTCCAGGCAAATGCATCACGTCTAAATGTGTGTGACATGGTGAGCGAATATCATGAAAAAAAAAACCCGTGACCTTGCAGGTGATGCCCTTTAAGAATCTCCTTCAGGTCGAGAAGTTCATCCCGCTTAAAAGCTCCTTGAATAAGGGTTTATTATTTTGGCTTGACTGAGGTTGGGTCTTATTACTGGAAAGATCGAACCTCAGCCAAGTCAAAATTATTATTATTATTATTATTATTATTATTATTATTATTATGATCATTATTATTATTATTATTATTATTATTATTATTATTATTATTATTATTATTATTATTATTATTATTATTATTATTATTATTATTTTCAGTAGTTTTATTTTTATAATGTGCTTTCACTTCACTACCAAGCGCAGCTCTGTGCGCCTTGGGTATGTGCTGTGGTTTGCTGTGGTGCTCTTATGTTTATTGTATTGAAAGTGTTTTGCGTAGAATGTGTGCAGTACCCAATAGTGCAATTTTCTGTATGCTATATATATTTGTAAGTCCTGGTGTTTTTGTTATGTATTTGTCTGAATATTGTTTCTGTTTTTAGATTCAACATTCGAGTTATCTCTATTTCCAGGTCTTTGTATTTTGAAAGTTTTTCCATTTCTTTTAGAGAAACGTTGTCATCTGCTGGTATTGATACATCAATTAGAAAGCATATTTTTTCTTCGTGATCTTTGAAAACTATATCTGGTCTATTTGCCTTAATTTCTCTATCTGTGTGTATTGGCATATCCCAGAGTATGGTTGCTTTCTCGTTTTCTGTGACCTTTTCTGACGTGTGTTTATACCATCTTTTTTCTGTTGTTATTCCATAGTTTTGGCATAGCTTCCAGTGTATATAGGTCCTAGCTCTGTCGTGTCTGTGAATATATTCCTTCTTAGCCAGTATTATTATTATTATTATTATTATTATTATTATTATTATTATTATTATTATTATTATTATTATAAATTTCTTAAGATCTGTCTTAGGGCAATATTATATATCATGATTGTGTTGCTATTTCTTATGCTGTTTGAAGCTTTGGTAGCGGTTCTCTATTGATCGTGTCAGAAAATTCAGTTTTGCTGGATTCCTTTATGATATTTTATTTTGCTTCAATGATCTCTTTATTATGGACCTTTATTATTCTGGCGTACTTGGGGTAAGTCAACATTGTCCTCTTTTCCCGTATTTCTGTTCTTCACTATTCTTTCTTCATCTTCCTCCTTGGGCTGTACTGCTCATACACTCGCTGCTGAGCATCAGTCACCTATTTCATCTGCATTGTTGCTGTTTTCATTTGGTCTACCATGAGACATTTTGAGATATTATTATCATTATTATTATTATTATTATTATTATTATTATTATTATTATTATTATTATTATTATTATTATTATTGAGTGAGAGAGCAGTGCATGCTAGCAAAGTGACACTGAGGTAAAATATACAAAGCCCAATATACCCATCATAACTACCCGTCTGATAAGGGTACACCAGGCACATGCACCACAACCATATATGCGTGACATGGTGATCTCATATCAAGATAAACAGCGCATGGCCTCGTAGGTGGGGCCCAGTTAGAATTTTTTTCAGGTCAAGTAGCACATCCCGCTCAAAAGGTCCCTGAATAAAGTTTGTTTAAGGATGTTGAGCAAAACACCCATGTTTTCAAAGGTGAATTATTCAAACCCCAAAGGATTCCTCTCAACACATGGCTATGATGCTCTCCCACTACTTCTGCTCGTGATCCGAGATGCACATATCGTCAGCCACCAAGGGACATGCTCAACTGGCTAAGGTCAAACAACTGACAAGCAAATCTGTGGTATTAAGCAGAATATTTGCTGTAGCCCATCTATTCTACTAAGGCAAAACGACGTACATGATAACACTTCCAATCAATTAAGATCAAAAGCCATGAGAGCCACTGCCTGGTACTGCATCAGGTCATTTATTATTATTATTATTATTATTATTATTATTATTATTATTATTATTATTATTATTATTATTATTATTATTATTATTTTATGTTTGACTTTTGTTTTGCATTTGTACAAGTTGGATCCAAGTCTCACCCAGAGACCTCAAGAGACAACAAGCTAGAAGTTCATGTAGGTGTTATGCCTAGGGTACCATATATTTGGATTTGTACAGTTTTGTTCTAGTGAATATTTAAGAAACCATAAGAAAATTATGTGTTTGCTTTAAAATTTGAGATCACATAGACAGTGTTTTACGTAGGATATGGGCAGTTCCCATGAGCACTATCTTTTGAACTTCAGCCATTTTGGGGTTTCCTGGTATCTGAGCTAGGTAGTCGTCAGCCCGTTTCGCTGTCATTCCCAGGGCGCCTATGACAATAGGTATTGTTTTCGTCTTCAGATTCCACATTTTGCTAATTTCTATTTCAAGATCTTTATATTTGCTCCGTTTTTGGTAGGTCTTAACAGATACGTTTATATCGATTGGGACAGTCATACCAATGAGGAGGCATGATTTTTGTCTGAAGTCTTTCAGTATGATGTCTGGCATATTTGCGTCTATCTTTCTGTCAGTTTGAATGGTGAAGTTCCAGAGGAGTGCAATGTGATCATTTTCAAGTACTGGGGGTGGTTTGTGTTCCCACCAGTTTTTATCATGGGGCAAGTCCAGGTTTTTGCATATTACCCAGTGAATATATTGTGCAGCTCTATCATGCCTGTTGAGATACTCTGTAGGCGCAAGCAGACTGCACATGGAGACAACATGATCGATGGTCTCATTTTGTTGTTGGCATATACGACATAATGGGGAGCTGCCGTTCTTTAATATGTTGGCCTGGTAGTTCGTTGTAGGTAGGCATTGATCTTGGGCTGCTATGATAAACCTCTCTGTTTCTGATTTCAAGCCAGAGGCCATTAACCATTGGTGAGTAAGGGCTTTGTCAATTTCTGCATTATTTGCTCTCTTTGGGTATTTGCCATTGAGAGGTTTTCCATGCCATTTTTCAGTCATAATATCTAAGGCAGCAATTTTTTCACGGGTTTTCAAGCGCTTAGCTTTTTCTGCAGGTGTTTCTAGTTCGTCTAATTCTTGAATTTGTTGCAATTGGAATTCACTTAGATAGTCCTTTGCCTGTTTTGTTACTGAGTAAGATGCTTTCTTGCTTTCATGTTTTAAGACAAGTTTTAGCATCCAGTCCTCAGAGTTTTTCAGATAGGTGTCTAGGTCAATTGTGGCTACCTTCATTGATAATGCCAGCTGTAGAAGACCTCGGCCTCTCTCTTTTCTTGGCAGATAAAGACGTTCTATATCTGCCTTAGGGTGGTGCATTCTATGCATTGTCAACAGTTTTCGTATTTTTCTGTCAACATTACATATTTCAGTAATTGACCAGTTAACGATATTGAAACTGTAAGTCACGACTGGTATGGCTAGAGCATTGATCGCTTCGATCCTGTTTCTCACGTTCAGCTCTGTCTTCAGTATTGCTCTCACCCTGCGATAACATTCTCTTCTGATCCTTTCCCTCATCACTGAGTGCTTGATATTGTCCCCTTCAATTACCCCTAGGTATTTGTAGCTCTCCGCTGGTTCTAACTCTTTTATGACATTTTGCTGGTCAAGGTTCACATTAGATGTATTTGTAATTTTTCCTTTGATAAAGGAAGCTTTTGCACATTTATCAAGGCCAAATTGCATCCTGATGTCATCACTGAATTGTTTAACAATCGCTAGTAGGCCTTTGAGTTATTGGTCATTTTTTGCAAAGAGCTTTAAATCATCCATGTAAATGAGATGATTTATATTTTTTATCAAATATTTTATAACCATACTGTGCATCATTGAGCAATTTTGAGAGCGGTATTAGGGCTAGACAGAAGAGGAGTGGTGATAGTGAGTCACCCTGGAAAATGCCACATGAAATTCTTACATCTCCAGCATTTAGAGATTCATTGTCATTGTTCAACATCAGTGTGGTTCTCCATGATCTCATACTTAAAGATAAAAAGTTTCGCAGAGTAGGAACTATTTTATACATTTCCAGACATTTCCTAATCCAGCTATGTGGTAGGCTATCAAAGGCCTTTTTATAGTCTATTATTATTATTATTATTATTATTATTATTATTATTATTATTATTATTATTATTATTATTATTTTATGTTTGACTTTTGTTTTGCATTTGTACAAGTTGGATCCAAGTCTCACCCAGAGACCTCAAGATACAAGCTAGAAGTTCATGTAGGTGTTATGCCTAGGGTACCATATATTTGGATTTATTATTATTATTATTATTATTATTATTATTATTATTATTATTATTATTATTATTATTATTATTATTATTATTATTATTATTATTATTATTATTATTATTATTAATATTATTATTATTATTATTAATATTATTATTATTATTATTATCATTATTATTATCATCATCATTATTATTATTATTATTATTATTATCATTATTATTATTATCATTATTATTATTATTGTTTTCAATTCTGTTTCCTTTTCTTGCCGATGGTCTTCCTGACACTTAGGACAGAGAAATGCGCTGCATACATTAGTAAGCCATTAAAATAAACACATCAGATTGTGCATTTACAAAGTCACGTGATAGGGAAAAGGGGAAGAAAGACAGAGAGAGAAGGAAAAGGTGGGAAAAGAAAAGGATATTCACAGAAACAATATTTTGCACTTCCTGCATTAAATAATTTACAGTTCGTGTTTTATTCATTCCAAGTGCTCCTACAATCACTGGTAATGCAGCCATTCTGAGATGCCACATCTTTTCGATTTCGATTAGCAAATCTATATTTTTCGAGCTTATCAAATTCTTTTGCCGAGATATTATGGTCACAGCGTATGCTCATATCAATCAATAAACAGTCTTTATTGTTTTGGTCTTCCGCAACATTATCTGGTTTATTAGCTTTGATTGTCCGGTCTGTGTTTACAGGGAAGTCTCAAAGAAAAGTTGCATTTTCTCCCTCAGTTACAGCCTCACGGTGATGCTTGTACCATTCATAAGCGGTTTTGATTTTATAATAATGCCGACACATTATCCATTGTAGATATTGGTCAAGTCTGTCATATCATGATTTGTACTCTACGGGTACCAACATCTTACACCCATAGATTAGGTAATCCAGTGTTTCAATCGCATCGTTGCACGATCAGCTCTTTGCGTTTCCACCATTTTTCATCACAATGGCTTAATAGTTCCGGGTCAATAATCTCTGATTTGAGCAGCCAAGATAAAGTCTTTACTCTCTGCTTTTATCCCTGAGTGTCGTAGCCACTGATGGGTCAACATCTGCTTGATCTACATCCTGTCCATCTTCCTTATTTCGCTCATATTACAGTTCAACACATGTTATTATTATTATTATTATTATTATTATTATCATCATCATTATTATTATTATTATTATTATTATTATTATTATTATTATTATTATTATTATTATTATTATTATTATTATCTTAACTTATCTTAATCTATCTATATCACGTGTCACCTACAACCTGAAGCTAAGAGGCGCAACAATTTCCTCAACACATGAAATATTCCAAGTAATGTTGCCAGCTTAATAATCACTATGAAATTTGGTTTATGCAGGTTTTGATGTCAGAATTTTGATCCCTTTCAGATGGTCTCATGTGCACCGATCACAATAGATAGTACACTCTCTTTTGAGTCTCAGTAGAATGTGTTCACTTCCAAACATAGGTTATAGTACTTCCCAACTTTCTGATCCTCTGCCATTACAATATTCCCGTCTACAAGTATAATGCGCGAGTGATATTTAGTCAGTTAGATTGCACCTGACCGTTCTCTGCCACTGGAAAAGATCGGTGCCCTTACCTTTCGTTGGAACACTGTAGTCCATATTTCTTGCACAACCTCCCTTGAATTCACTCAGCTACTTTATCATGCCAATGTTTGTACCTTTTGGGCAGGTCTCAAACATCCACTCATTATATGTCGAAACGTTTCAGATGATTGTGTCTGCACAAATGCAATACCGCTGTCTTATCAATGTCAAAGTCTTCTGAGTTGTTTCGTACTTGTTTTAAAACAGTCCTTCCGTTTCCTTCTTTAAAATAAATCTTATCTTAACCATCTCCAAAATTCTGCATCAGCTTTATCCTGTGTTTTTTTTTTGGGGGGGGGGTAATCTCTTCCTGTAGTGTTTTCTCTTTCCAGTTGATGACCCTTTCTCTATAACATCAACAATTGTATACCCGGGAAGTTTAACACTGGCCACCTTCTCAGTCGGCACAACCTGCAACATTCTCTCATCACTATTCAGGTAGACATGCAAAGACTTAATTTCCTTCATATCAATATCCTCCCTTCCAACCAGTCCTCGTCTACCTTCCCTCCTAGGCAAATACAGCCTTACTACGTTGCTTCTGTAGGAATTCACCCACACGTAGCCATTAATCCCCTTGTGTTTCTATCCTACCTGACAAAGCTCTTCATTTGTCCATTCCACAACTCTTCCGTAGTAATGCATCTCACCTACATCCCACACTTTGATGCCTGCAATCAAGTTCCCTCTATTTAGTTTAGACCTACGTAGCATTTTAACTCTTCATATTAAGAAAAAAACATTTCTCCTTCAACTTTGTGTTCAACATCTATTTTTGAACAAATAAGTCACAATTGCTTGCTCCCCCGGCCACCTCTGACCAAATCTTAGTCCAAGACGAAGTTGATTCTTTGGGATCAGATGACCCTGCTTCTTCCTTATTTCCTCCCTGCAGTGTCTTGTAGAACAGCTTCTGATTTGTACTAAACAGTTGATTTTGTTTTATCTGTAGAATCTTCCTCGCATCTTAATCTTAACTCTACTCGCTTTGATCTTTTGTTTTAATATATCCGTTATATATGGTATTTCTTATTCATCTAATTCTGTTCTCTTTCATTAAGCCTCATAATTCCTCTCCTTACTTCCTCGATTTTCGTTAAATCCTTCCGCCAACTATTGATGCATTATTCTCCTTTTCCAGATTGGTTCTTTGTTTCTTTGTGATTTCTTTTGTCTAAACTTTCCCATCTTCTCTGTGATGACATAAACAGTGGCATACATCAATGAATTTAAATCAGTGATATACTTAATAGGGTATTATATAACAACTTCATTTACTTCTATTACTATTGTTGTTGTTGTTCAACATTTAGGCAAATTTCTACTGCATTACCTGCTGCATCTCCATGTTGCTGCATTGTGTGTTCTTTTCTGTTGTTGGGAGTGTGCAAAACCCTTCCTGGTATTATATTGCATCAGTTTTTCTTCTCTTGAGGTGTGGTGCAGTCTGTTCTTGTATTACTGCTTGCATTGTGTATTGAGTGTGTAATGCGTTGGTGAAATTTTATTTCACTGGATAATTGCTGTACAAATTGTGGGTTGTTTTGTTTAGGTTGTATTATTGGATTGATAGTGTCTTGCGAAGCATATCGGTTGTTTCTAGCAGGGCTAATTTTTGGATAGTGTGTAGTGCTGAGGATCCAGTTATAGCTTTTACGTTTTTGTCCGTACGTTTTTTTTTACCATGCCCAATGTTCCAATTATTATTGATATTGTTTTCACCTTCATTACCTCATATCTTGAATACTCCAATTTCGATGTTTTGTACTTTGAAAATTTCTCAACTTCTTTTTGGATAATATTTTCATCAGAAGGGATTGCAATTTCTATCAGCAATCAAGTGCTTTTTACCCCTTTGATTATGACGTCTGGGTGATTAACTTTTATTTATTTGTCGATTGTGTTGGGGGCTACCTGATTTAAGTTACACTTTCCATTATCCACGAGTGTGGAACATTGTTGAATGCTTTCTGATAATCAATCCAAGTCATGTTCAGGTTTGTATTTCTCCTCTTACAGTCCTCTGAAATGGCCCAGAAGTTGCTCCTTACAGCCATACATCTCTATCTGGCACCCTCTTTATTCGTCTGGTAAAACATTGTTGTTTACCAGGTGCTTTATAAGCCGGTTACAGATGGCTGATGTTAGGGCTTTGTACGATGTTCATAGGCATGTCTATTGGTTCATAATTATGTGATTGTACGGTATCTATGTTTTGGGGAATTAGGGTGGTTTGTCTTTCCAGTATCCAATTTGATGTTGATCCTGATTCACCTATCAATAAATTGAATACTGCCACTAAGTGAGTATGGGTATTGGTGAGGTGTTTCAACCAAAACTTGTCTATCCCCGGTGTTTTCTAGTTGCTGGTACTCCTCAGTGTGCCCGTGATATTTTGGCCTGTGACGGTGGGTCATTTCTGTGGTTCTATTTTGTTCTTCCATTCCTTTTCGCTATTAATCCATTCAGCATTTTTGCTGTATTTTTTTTAGCTATATCCATATTACTTCCCAGTATGACTGAATCGCTGATGCTGGCATGGCATCTATTGATACAGTTTTTTTATAGAATTTTCTTTAAAAACATTTCGTGTTTATTTTGAATTCTCTATTTTATTGGACGAAGCGTTTCAGTTCTTCTTCTTCTTCTTCTTCTTCTTCTTCTTCTTCTTCTTCTTCTTCTTCTTCTTCTTCTTCTTCTTCTTCTTCTTCTTAGTCGTAGTAGCAATAGTAGTGGCAGCAGCAGTAGTAGTAACAACAACAACAGCATCAATGATAATAAATATACAGATATGGACGTGTACATGTGTGTGTGTGTATGTGCGTGTGTGGAGAGAGAGAGAGAGAGAGAGAGAGAGAGAGAGAGAGAGAGAGAGAGAGAGAGAGAGAGAGAGAGAGAGAGAGAGAGAGAAGTGAAAGAGCTATTCTTACGATGAAAATGCAGATAAATAAACAAAAACTGCATACCAAAACGCTACATCTTATTTTAAGGTACTGAATTGTTATATCCGTCGAAAAAATTTTACTGCCCTATGCAACTAAAACAACCTACAGTTTTGATGTCACGACTACCGAAATATTTTTTGCATTAAATTTGAAAACTTACATGAAATTCTTTTGTCGTGGATATTGACAATTTCAAGAGCAAATGTGCTGTGACGGATCCATGAACAATAAATTACTACAATCGAATATCATTTGGGGACTTTGAATTAAGAGAAATATGCCCACTATTTCTAGCAGTCCGTGTGACCATCTCTGACTGAAGGTACCATCTTTCACTCTATATTCATTACAGAAAATATCTAATGAAGAAAAAGAATACCCACAGAAGTCAATTATCGTTGTAATTAAATAAGTCTTGTGATACACTTATCCTTAAGATAATTTGTTTACTCCTGTTTCAAGAAACTAATCCATGTAGAGCATAAATTCGTAATTACATTTACAAAAATTAATTTCAAAGTATAGTGTTAGTATAGAAAACCAAAAGCCACTTTTGTGTTAAGGATAAGCAGAGATCCGTACAATCCTAGAATAGACAAGAAGTTTCTAGATTAATTAGAAACGTAAGAGATATATAAAATTGTTATTGACTTTCGAATTTTATTTGTATTAGCTAAGTTTCCCAAATTGATCAGAATATTGTTGAATGTGAAGATGCTTTATGTAATAGTAAGATGCAATGAAACTATTTATATTTTGTTAAGGTATATACACATATTAAAGGTTAATTATATATCGGTTTCCATTTCTGAAAGTAAACACAGCTAAGAAAAGTTTTAGAAGTGGAAAGATAATTATTTGCTAGAATAGGTCAATACGGTTTATTTGAATGCAATGCTGGTGATTTTTGAATCTCATTTCAAAGTAATGAATAAACTGCATAGTGTATTTTACGTTTCCTTTTAAAAACCATCATTGTGTTTGTGGTCGATTTTTTTCCGTTCAACTTGCATACGTTAAGATGGCTGGAAGATAAACTAGAAGAATGAATGGAATGATAAATATATAGGTGACTTTAGAAAGAAGCTAGAAATAATTTAGATAAGCTTTATAAAACAACTTTTGTGTGGTGCCGAATAATAATTATCACTATTGTAGGGTAGCTACCACTATATCCAATAAATTAAACTTCATCTAACATACTTACCATACGATTAGAGCATACTTGCACACGATCGCTCGCAAGCACGCGCCCATTTACATATGAGTATATCATTTTTACGTTTGCGTACAGGTATGTGGGTGCGTGATATGGTCTTTTTAGTAATAGGTATGAAGAATTTAGAGTACTCAACTTGTGGTGCAAATATACTTATAGAAGTAAAAGTAGTTCGACGTAGATACATGCATGCATTTATGTATTTATCTATCTAATCTCTCTCTCTCTCTCTATCTCTCTCTCTGTCACTCTCTGTCTCTCTCTCTCACTCTCTTTATATATATATATATATATTTATATATATATATATATATACATATATACACACACACACACACACACATATATATATATATACACATATACAAATACATGTGTATATATATATATATATATATATATATATATATATATATACATATACATATATATATATATAAGCACATACATACATATATACATACATGCGTACATACAAACATACATACATACATACATACATACATACATACATACATACATACATACGTACGTACATACGTACGTACGTACGTACATACGTACGTACGTACGTACGTACGGTAAATGTCAATTCGTATGCCAGCACCGGCAGGTCGATAAAAGTTGAAACTCTGTCGGGATGTTGACGTGGAATTTCGAAAATAGTAGAAAATCTCCAGTCACGAGTCTGCAAACTTACTCATAAACTAAGAAAACTTTTTTTAACCGTTCTTTCTTTAGAAAGGTTTCTCTCGTTACTTGAGTTGTTCCTGCTATAGCTTGAAAAAAAAAAGAAAATAAAGGACAAGTACTACATACCGACTACGTGAGCGTTTGTAATTACATACAGCCTGTCGCTTAACACACTATGATCTATTACTTGGCGTCACTGAAGAAGTTCGTGAAAGATCCAGTGTCTGTTCCCAAGCAGTACTTGTGTGTGACAGAGATTCTTTAGTTTCTACATAAAGTGTCTTTCTCCGAGACTGTCTCTAAGTTGAAGTAGGTGTCGGTTACTCCTATACAATCTACCTTCGTTCTTGTTTACCAACTAGAATTATTCTATATTCCTGCACTATTTGCTCAGGTGATTCGCAATATGGACTGGTACCATTTCTTTTGCCCTGCTATATTACCAGCATCCTCGCTGAAGAAGCCTGGTGAGAAGACTTTCTTTGCCGACAACTCGACAAGTGCATCGCATTCCATGTATTAATTATGGCAATCGTAAGTGGCCTAACATTATGTGTGTGGGTGCGTGAAACTGTGTGTGTGTGCGTGCGCTTACATTTCCATAACTTAGCTGTTCGATAAAATGTACCCGATGGAACAAGTACTTGGCTTAAAAAATAAGTTCTGAGATAGATTCATTCCCCTAAAAATTCTTCAAGTTGGTGTCCCTGCATATCTGCAGTCTCACTACTGAAGCAAAGGATATATACACACACACACTCACACACACACACACACACACACACACACACACACACACACATATATATATATATATATATATAGTGTAATGGGTTTTGTGGGGTAATTTTACTACCAGTGGCCTAGTATGTATAAAAAGTCAATAGACAACATATTCTCAATATAAAATAGTGTACATTTAAACACAAAAGAAAACTGCCTTCAACAGGCAGTTGTTACACGCTAGAAGATGTAGTCAAAACGACCAAAACCACATTTTAATTGCAATCTTCAAAAGGAATGAAAAATAATTAAAAAAAAATTTACCTTGTTATTTTATTCCGGTGAGACCTAGGTTTCTAAAAGTTTTTAGCAAATTAAATAATTTCGCCTAGCAAATTAATGAATTTGATAAATAAATTTAGAAACCTAGGTCTGACTGGAATAAAATAACAAGGTAAGAGTTTTTTTTAAAGTTTTCATTCGTTTTGAAGATTGCTCTCAAATGTGGAAAAACTGCCTGTAGAAGGCAGTTTTCTCTTGTGTTTAAAGATATATATATATATATATATATATATATATATAAATATATATATCCCCACAAAAAACGAAGAACAAACACAAGAAGAAAACAAGAGCGCGAGGACTTGGTACATGTAAAGTATTAGCAGGCGCTCAGGGAAGGAAAGAAAGGTAGTTTTACGTTTCGAGCAAAGCTCTCGTCAGAAACAGAAGACGGAGGAAAGTTCGACAAAAAAAAAAAGAAGACGGAAGAAAAAAATCACCCACGATCCACATTTTGTTACGTTCTGAAATGACTGCGTGTATATGAGTCTGTATATGTGTATGTCCGTACGTGGAGTTTTCTCTGTGGGGGTATATGTGCGTTCCTCTGTGTGTGTGCACATGCGTGCACGTGTGTGTGCACGCGTGTTTATGTGAGCGTGTGTAGTAAGTCTGAGAGAGAATCAAGTAATAAAAAGAGTGATGAAGTCGACGTTGTAAGTCTGTTTATGACTGTGGTTATATGTTAATGCATGCTGATGTCTTCCATATAGCTTTTCATATTCTTGTAGAGAATAATGCTAAAATTATAAATGCTGTGTGTCCTTCTTTAATTAAATTCCATGTAATGTTTGCCGGTATACATTTATATCTGACTTTACAGAAAATCGTGGCTATAATATAATTTTTTCCAGTTGTTTTAAATCATTTATTGAGGTACTTACTGATTAGATCAAATTTTAAGATGCATTAATTATATAATATATTCCGATATCATATATATGGATTCTGTTTCTATTTCAAGGTGGCATATGACTTTCAACTTTTTAGGCCGCATCAATATATACATATGTGTGTTTGCATGTGTGTGCGTAAAGTGAAATTCTATTACATTCTTTGTAAGAATGTAATTATAACAATAAATACAAACTTTATCTTTAAATGTACTTTAATTTATTATGAGTAATTGTTATATTACGTAATCAACAAATTTCTATCATTCAATGTAAAACTCAGAATGAGATTTTATAGGGATTCAAAGACTGCAGCATTTCCATAGTTGATTTTAATCATTTGTTAATTCAATTGACATTATTTGAAGCCGCAACCAAATCAGATAAACGCCCGTTAATGTATCGATCCCGCAAGCTTCCACGCTATGTTTTTATTCCTATATACAAAATGTCTATATGAGATTAATATTATTTTAGGAAAATGAAATATTTTTACACCTCCAAGTACCTTTTCTCGTAAAATTGTACGAATTTATAAGTGAAAATTCACAATTTGTAAATGACGACTTAATTGAATTTTGAAGGATTATTGAATATTGATTTAAAAAAAAAAAAGGATAATTGCAAAATGACTAGCGAAAATTTTCTTTAAGTATCATAGGAAGTAAAGAAATAATATATATGTGACAATTTGAAGAAGATGGTAAAAAATAAAAAAAATCGATTGCAAGCTTGGGATTTTATTTCGAAAATCAATAAAGTTGTAAAACGGCAAAATGATAGCTCAATGAGCGCTGAGGCGTAAATCATCTATTTGAAACTCTTATGATTGACAATGGGTGAAACCGTGAATAAAATTCCGAAGCGACATAGACTTTCTTGGAGAGATTTATATAACAATTATATTTACTTATTTAGAGTGTAACTTTTACCATAAAAGCCTTTCAATCTATAACTACTGCCGATAAGTAACCCATTGTTTATGGATTTCATTTCTTCTCTGATGCAAGCAAAATCTATAATCTATTTATGGTCCACGCATATGTTTCTTTGATCTAATATCTTTCCAATACTCACATGCTAAACATACGTATTTGATTTCTTTAAATAAGTGCATGGGACCATGTAGAATATTTTTTCTACTTATCTCAATTGCAGTATTATTCATCGTGAGCGTGAAATATACGCATATCAGGCAAGATCTTCCATGGGATTAAAATTAAAAAAAAAACCTAAAAAAAAAAAAGCACGTATTGATAGATTTGCAATAATATCATATGAGTACTGCCGCGAAATATGATTAATTTCCAACTTTGAAAGCAAATATAAATATATATCAAAAGCCTGTCATTCATGCAGAAGGAAAATAGTCGCCCTTTGGAAACCTGAATGTCTTTCATTCTACAGACAGTCAGTGTTCTATATCCTACATATCTCTCAAAATATACCTGTACCGAATATAAATTATCAAGACGTAATATGTGCATATATGTGCTTACACACACACACAAACACACACACACACACACACACACACACACACACACACACACACACACACACACAAACACACACACTCTCACACACACTCAAACACACACTGGCACATATATTCGTGCGTGTATGACATGATGTTATATACCCCTATACATATATATTGCTTGTAATACACACTCACATATAAGAGATTGCACTGAAACGTTCGTAGGCTGACTATGAAGAACTGACGGTAGAGCTGAGAAATTTAGCAAACATTGATTTTAACACATCTTATTAACAATTGCATTGATTCTCTCCGGGTAAAATGACATCTGACTTCAAAGACGTCAAAATTTACTAGTTAATATTTCTCTTGAAAATCGACAAGTTTAGCAATGTAGAGTTATAAATTACCTGCAGAAAAAATATTTAGCTTTCAAGTACATTTAAGCTGACATGGTTGCTACATAGGCGATGACGTTCTAGTTTTCTGGCCTGCGCAAAATTGAGAAGCTGGATTTAGGAGGGAGAGGAAAGTCTTGAAGATGACCCAAGTTCTGTACACCGTACAACTGCCACCACCGAGGAAATCATTGATATTCTTCATTACATGGTGATGGATAACATGCGATTGACATAAAAACAAAATAACCAATGTCTAAGAGTATTAAGAATATACTGTACAATGAACTTTGCATAACGAATGTTTCTGCTGGGCACGTCGTCAAAATTTCAGCTTGATAGCATCATGCGAAGATCTGACAATGTCTGAGGCAGATTCAGCTTGTCTGCTTGAATGTTTCCAAAACCAGGATGAGTGGCATTCATCACTTTGAGCCAGAGACGAAAAGACAATTTATGCAGTGGAAATACTCCTTTTCACCTTCTCCAAAGAAGGCCAAACAATATCATCTGCAGGAAAGGTGATGGCCTCAGTTCTTTGGCATGCAGAAAATGTTGTGTTCATTGATTACCTTCGAAAGGAGCACCCTCTCAATGGAGAGTATGAATAAAGTACATAGTAGCCGGTACTTGCCTCCTTAATTTATTATTTTATCGTACATTTGTGTTATTGCAAAAAAGTTGTTTACATATTCGGGCAGTGAGAGAGAAAAAACAGATATAATTTTCACACAAAATTGTAGATATTAAAGCTTTTAAATTTTCTGTAGATATTCGTTTGTATGTCCGATGAGAGAAGACTGTAATACTTTTGCAATAAAAAGGATGCTTACAATTTTGAATACTCAGGGAGAAAGGGAAAAGAAAAGTAGAATAAAATCTTCACGGGAATTTGTAGAAATTAAAGTTTTAAAATTTCCTAAAGATGGTCTTTTGTATGTCCGAATGGAGAAAACTGTAGTGTTTTTAGAATAAAAAGGATGTTTACATTTTCGAATACTCAGGGAAAAAAGAAAGGATAGTTATTCACAGAAGCCGTAGATATTACTGTTAATAGGTAAGTTTCTTAACTTATTTTGAGGGAAATTTAAAATATTTAAAATATGTAAAATTATTATTATTATTAAATAATACAGTCGCATTCGACTCAAAGAAAACTCTGGATATCTGTCATAAAGCCAACCTGATAAATACCCTTCAAGACGTCGTCCAACGTACGTTGGTCAACGATAGGTTATTTCTACAAACTACATACCAGAATTCATACTAAACATTTATTCATGGCTTACATTTGACCCTCTAAGTCGAAAAAGAGAGCATCAGTTTTCAGTAGTTCCTATTGATATTTGTGCCTCATCAATTACCATCAGTTGTGTCTATAAAACAACCACACGGGTGTTATCTAAACTTTTCTATGGAGAGAGGATTAATATACAACAAAGAATATTATACAGTACACAAAACACTTGATACTTTTGTCCACGACGAAAATGACAATAGGTTTTTGTAAATATCATCGACAGTGAATAATTATATTATACAGAAGAGACCAACTTGAGCAATTACACAGAAATAATCATTGAATTGAAAACATTATGTAAAATAGAAAATGAGGCTATCTTCCGTTAATAGTTGATGCTACAGCAACTATACATAATCGCCTGTGTAATGACATCATTATAGGAAAAAATAGTTTTAGAGTTTGCATATAGATGTTTGCACCATTCTCATAAACCAGTTATTTATCATCAAGTATCAAAAGTATATTTTAATTTTTTTGTATTAAAGGAATAGAAAATTTGATGTATATCTCATTATACATACATACATACATACATACATAATATATTTGTATGTAAAAACATATATACACATACGTGATTTACATGTGTGTATATATATATATATATATATATATATATGGATATACATATATATATATGTGTGTGTGTGTGTGTGAGTATGTGTGTATACATATATATGTGTATATATATACATACATATATGTATGTATATATGCATATATATATATATATATATATATATATATATATATATATATATATATATATATATATATAGCTGAGCACAAGTGTACGTACGACGTCTTATGTATATATAAATCCAAAAGTAGGAATAAGATCGTAACAGACAACAATAAAAAACATACGAAATGCAGGAAAAACCAGGACAGAACATTCAAGGCTTTCTTTCATCAGCCAAGCTTTCAATCATCGTTACAGTGTTGGCCTGTTACACTTCAGAATGTTCAAAATTGGTAGGCCCCAATTAAATTTTGGGAAGAAGATAAGATTACAAATACAAGCAGTAAGAACAACATCAGGTGTCTTAGACTCATAAGAAGTTAAATTGAGCGAGCACGTAAAGAGAAAGGAAACCTTAAGTCACAAACATTGATGAAAGACGGGAGATAAGAAAATAAGGTGCTGTGCAGGCGGCAGTCAAGGCAAGAAAGAAAGATTATCTTGACCGAACACCGATCACGTGGGAGGAACAAAGAGAGGTACAAGGCAGAGAGATTGAAATATTAGGGAAGGAACAAGAGAGAGCGCGCACGAGAGAGACACTGAGAGAGGACTTTCATCTATGTTTCTGCTTTAAGGCTTCCACTTTAAACGCCAGTTCTTTTTAACTTGTCCTTATTAGTCAAAAGACTCCTGTTGTTCTTGTTGTTTGTACTTGTAGTCGTATAACATTTTCTCCATTTTCTCTTTTTTTTTTGTCCGTGTTGTCGCACATATTCGCTTGCTTTCTTCCAATAATTTAATGCCCTTAGCTTAGAGTTTTGGGGCGTACCGATTTTGAACAGTCTCAAGTGTAATAGGCCGAAACTGTAATGATGATTGGAAGTTAGACTGATGGCAGAAAGCCAGGTATCTTCCGGCCTAGTTTTTCTGTTCGTCTTTGCATCATCTATCTGTCGTATGTTTTTAATGTCGGCCGTTAC
The DNA here is from genome assembly GCF_046866305.1 of Octopus bimaculoides. Taxonomy (NCBI): domain Eukaryota; kingdom Metazoa; phylum Mollusca; class Cephalopoda; order Octopoda; family Octopodidae; genus Octopus; species Octopus bimaculoides. The sequence goes on from NC_142934.1 coordinate 48,752,974, forward strand.
GTTCATATTCCGATTTTTGGATTTATATACACATATAGCGGCGTACGTACAACTTTGGCTCAATTTGGATCTAAATTCTGTACGATTTTCTTCTCCCTTTCCTCTTTTCTTTTTCTCGCTCCCCCTCTCTCACATTTGTGGGCATTCTCTTAATTTAAACTCTATACTTTCCTCTGTTATCTCCCCTGTATATTTCCCTGTCTCCTCCTCCATCTCTCTCTAGTTCATTCCCTAATTCTCCAATCCCTCTGCTTCCTACCTCTCTCTGTTCCTCCCACGTGATCGGTGTTCGGCCAGGCATGATTTTTCTTTCTTAGCTTCACAGCCGCCCGCACTTCGCTTTATTTCCTTGTCTCCTGACTTTCATCTATGTTTCTGCTTTAAGGCTTTCACTTTACACGCCACCTCAATTTAACTTATTCTTATTAGTCGAAAGACACCTGTCGTTCTTGTTGGTTGTATTTGTAATTGTGTAATATTTTCTCCGTTTTTTTTTCGTCTGTGTTGTCGCATATATTCGCTAACTTTCTTCCTAAAATTTAATGCTCTTACCTTAGATTTTTGGAGCCTACGAATTTTGAACTGTCTCAAGTGTAATGATGATTTGAAGCTCGGCTGACGAAAGTAAGCCATGAATGTTCCCTCCTGGTTTTTCCTGTCCACTTTTATATCGTCTATCTGTCCGTTTGATTTTGTATTGTCCGTTACGTTCGTATTCCGATTTTTTTGTTTATATATATATATATATATATATATATATATATAGGCAGATAAATAGATTTACACACATCCACAAGTGTTATGTATATTTTCTAATATCGCTTGCTGGTTTCAGCTAGATTCTACTGCCATGCTGGATCACCGCCTTTCAATGTGTTTGGGTTTCTTTCCTGTATTGTTTCGGGTGAAGTAGTGACTCTGAAGGAGCTGCTTTACTTTGTGTCCCCTTCCAGAATCATGGGTTCATCTGGTATCTCTGATTAAACTTTGTTCACATACTGCTTGAAGACCTGCGCATCTACTCCTTATTGCCATTCAGTACCGTTCAGTTTAGTGCCTCTTACGGCTTTCAATTCCAAATTTTCACCGAGTTGCCCTTCTGAAAAAATGGCGATGTAATCGCTGGTTACAACTTTCAAATGGAAATCTACGGTGATGAATAACTCTTCAGGCTTACTTATTTGCATATTTCCCTGTAAAGACGTGAAGACACTTTGAAATTGGTTATTTAGCAATACACTAGTCTTCCTGGGTTCTGCAGTTACTCAGCCGTCTTCTCTAACAGTGGCTATTACTTGCATCGCGACGATGTAGATTCTCTCGTAAACTTATTGAAGTTTCTCTTTCCGCCCTGTCCATTTCAAGGGAGACTATGAGTTTACTTTAGATCTCCAAGTGTGAATCTTTGAAGATTAAGTTGTTTACTTAAGTAACTTGAGATCTTTAATCTCCGTCTCATAAGGATTCACAAGTCTCGGGGAACTATATTTATGTACGTAGCGGCTCTCTTCTCTGGGACAAATTTGAAGCATATGGCTCATAATATGGAGATCAACGTTTTAAGTTTCGTATCAATGTCTTGCATAGAGACACTGTTATGTCAATTTTGCTGGAAGATCTGTTTTACAATTGAATCCAAGACAGCCTTGTAGTAGATAAAATTTGATAGGTTTTGGGGGGAATACATGCGTAGTTAACTAGTTTTGGACCAAACATCGTCAGTTCTATCATGCTGTGGTCTGAGAAGACTCGGTAATTTGTTCGTATTGTGAATAAGTTGAATATTGTTGGTGCAGCAGAGGCTTAATGTTACAGTTTCTGGTTAGAGAGAGAATGATCCTCTCCATCAACAGCATTTTTGTTAGATCAAGCAGAGAGTTTGCTTGATTGCTCTCTTTGTGTTTTATTCTTGATATCCTGTCGCCTTTTTCTACTCAGGTGTTGCAGACGCTGAAGTCACCCGTCAAGTGAAGATTACTGCATCAATCTAGATTTCTTAGTACTTCTTTTATCATTATAATGCTTTCCTCAACTGTAGCTTCGTGATTTGAGGCAGTGAGTGAGCGATATAATATACATATAAGCACAAAAGGTTGCTGTAAATGCAATATAATTCTATCATAAACAAAGTTTCAATGACAAAATTTGTGGTGTGATGTCTTCCTGAACGTGCAAAGCAACGCCCTTGTGACATATTTCTCTTTTGTGTGCATGGGATACAACATACATCGGTATGCGTATCTCTGCCACATTGTGAATATTGTTGCGCCTCCTACTTTGAAACGGGAAGGAAGAGCCATTTTCATCGTTCTTGTGGCTATGGCGAAAGAATGTGTAAGGTGGACGCGTCCGAAATGTCTACAGACAAACACTTTCCCCTCTGGTCAATCACTCATCAACTTCTTCAAGTATCACTTGAAGAGGAAGGTAAGAGTAGAGAGGGAAGTTTTGTCTACTGAATGCTTCAAGAAAAGATGGGTGAATGTAGCAAGGATGGCAAAGATGGCAAACCTCGGATGGGTGAATGTAGCAAGGATGGCAACCTATGAACCAGAAAAAAAAGGTAAAAAGAGAGTCATTTACTATAATGTGATTTTCTGTAAGGCATTATTGGTCAAGGTTACCGTGGTCTTTTCCGTAGGGTTTTCTTCCAACGGATAAACCTAATCTGTTTCCCCATTTACACTTTACATCATGACATTTCTGTAATGCACGATCGTTTTTTTTTCTTTTTTTTTACGATCACTTTTGATCGAAAATCTCTTCTCCCCGAATAGAAAAGCTCTACCTTGTAACTTGTCCCCTCTGTGTTCCGCCCTGTGTGGCTAATAAAGAAACATATGTATATATCTATCTATCTACCTCTCTGCCTGCCTACCTACCAACCTACCTACCCACCTACCTACCTACCTACCTACCTACCTACCTACCTACATACATACCTACCTTCCTGCCTATCTACCTACCTACCTACCTACTTACCTACCTTCCTACCTACCAACCTACCTACCTACCCACCTACCTACCTACCTACCTACCCACCTACCTACCTACCTACCCACCTACCTACCTACCCACCTACCTACCTACCTACCTACCTGCCTGCCTACCTACCTACCTACCTACCTACCTACCTACCTAACTACCTACCTAACTACCTACCTACCTACCTACCTGCCTGCCTACCTACCTACCTACCTACCTACCTACCTACCTACCTACCTACCCACCTAACTACCTGCCTACCTACCTACCTACCTACCTACCTACCTACCTACCTACCTACCTAACTACCTACCTACCTGCCTGCCTGCCTACCTACCTACCTACCTGTCTGCCTACCTACCTACCTAACTACCTCCCTACCTACCTACCTGCCTGCCTACCTAACTACCTACCTACCTACTTACGTATGCATGTACGTATCTATCTATCTATCTATCTATATATCTATCTATCTATCTATCTATCTATCTATCTATCTATCTATCTATATATATATATATATATATAAATATATGTATATGTGTGCATACATATAGACATATATGTATATGTTTATAAATATATATATATATATATATATATATATATATATATTTCAAGGTTTTTAACTTTTAAATTTGTATATTTAAGATAGAAACTTCAAACTCGATATATCCAAGATCGATTTAATTACCACTCTATGTCAACATTTCTGTGCCCAAACTTATCCAGTGACTGGTCCATGGATTTCGACATTTGGCACTTCTTAAGGAGTGGCTACCATCGGAACAAAACACGAAAAAACACATACATAACGATCATATTAAATTATTAAATTATTAAAATCCCGTTTCACTCCATTATTTTTCCGTTATTATAGGGGAGGTAACTCCTTAATTTTCTATTTTTATTGCTCTCCTGTGAATATGCACTAGATTAATTTATTTAAATTATTAATTATTTATTTATTAATTTATTTATCTATTAATTTAGTTATTAATTTTTTTAATTATTATCTATTATCCCCTATATGTCGACTATATTCATTGCACCTAGAGGGTTCACATGTTTATTATTCCATTTTATATTATTATTGTTAAGTCTCTTTATTTGCTAATAGAAATCTCAGTTCAGCCATCAAACCTCCTAGGAATCATTACAAGCCCCTTTACTAAAAAAAAATTTATTAATATTTTGATATTTTATCATTCTTTGCTATTATCCTTTTTTTTCTTCTATGATTTTCATATTAAAACTTGACCCTCATCTGTTCCTACTAAATGCTTAGTTATTTATTTTGTTCTCAGTTCTTACTTTTATTTCATATCTACCCTTAATTTGGTAGAGTCACTTAGTTACATTGTATTTGGAGATCAAACCATTAATTGTGTTGTACTATACTATATTACCCGTTCCTTTACCCGTATACATATACATATATACATACATACACATATATACATATACATACACACACACACACACACACACACACACACACACACACACACACACACACACACACACACACACACATATATATATATATATATATATATATATATATATAAATATATACATACACATATATATACAAATACATACACACATACATATACATATATATATATATACATGTACATATACATACATACATACATATATATATATATATATATATATATATATATATATATATATATATATATATACATACACTCACACACCTATACATATACGTACTTACACACATATATATGCATATCCTTATCTCCGTTCACACACACTTATATGCACTCATCCATATATGCATAATTACACATACACAGACATACATAAGACATCATGTTGTACTTCCTCACATCTTAAGATCATTTATACCAACGAAACGTATTTCTTATGATATGCGTACATTTCAGAGCATTATTCTTTACTTTGTTGATCAATTTATCCTTAGAGAAGAGTATGTAGTATAGTTCTACCGTACAGAGCGAACAATACTTTCTTCCTCTCTCATATGGCATTGATATTGCTATTATAGACCATTCTAATGAATACTGTTTATTACTTTCCTTAAGATCCCAGATGTATTTGCTAAGACTGGTGCTCGCCATTTTCTCCCTATCTCTAAAGCACGAGAAATGGTTAGAAATTCTACGGCATACCTGTCCTGAAGTGCACCCCAAGTATGCCATGGTACCTGTTTGAGTCTTTACTTTGCATTGATATATTATATTTTTTACTTTCGTATTAGGTCCTTCAAATTTTATTCTCCTAGGGTTTACCTCATTTACTGTGATTATGTTCTTACTCCTACAGTCCTTACTCCTATTATGAATAAAGGAACCTCCATTATTATTATTATTATTATTATTATTATTATTATTATTATTATTATTGCTATCATTGTTATCATTATATATAAATCATTATTTGTCATTCTCCCTCTCTCTCTCTCTCTCTCTCTCTCTCTCTCTCTCTCTCTCTCTCTCTCTCTCTCAGTATATATATATGCATACATGCTTCAATACGCTGTATTGAACCTTTTAGCTTTATTTTTCATATGTTAGGTGTTAAATTTTGATTTTTGCAGGATGTATAGCTCGATCGAATACTTTAATGCTTCTATTGCATTTGAAAGGAAGACAGGTGCTTTGTTAAATGACTCTGTATTATTGATGTGGAACCTTACATCATCTGCAGAGATTCGTATGAAAAAAGAGTATATACCTGTATCACATCTTGCTTACATCACAAATCTGATAAGTAAGCATCCTTACAATAGAACTTGGTAGTATATTACAGAGTCACACCGTTGTGTTTAAGTATATATATATATATATATATATATATATGGGAGAATATACAAATAATAACAACAGACGAGGACAGGTGGTGTAAATAACAAAAGTATATATTAGTATGACGCTCGGGAATACGGAAAGTCTTTGACGTTTCGAGCTACGCTCTTCAACAGAAAGAATACGGAGACAAGGAGAAAAAGACGGAGAAAAAAAATTGAATAGTGTTCAGTCAACGGTCAATCATATATATATATATATATATATATATATATATATATATATATATATATATATATATATATATATATATATATATATTATCGTTATCTTTCCTACTCAGGAACTCAGATGAAGTTTGGACTACGCGTTCAGCTTGATTAGGGTTATAGACTAAGTAGTAAGTGAATCATAATCGTAGAAGAAATAATTATAATACTTGAATGAAACCTGAGTACTTTTTGAGTTACTAACATCAAGTGAAACTTTGTTAGCAACCAATAATTCATAATACATTGGTTAATATCTAATGCATATTTATAATATGTCTATCTTATCTTCCAAACATCAGGTGTGTGGTGCATATTTCTATAGCAAGTAATTATTATTATCACAAAGTCATATGAAATATAATTCCAAGACAACACGCAGCAAATCTTGTCAGAATACACCTGCTCATGAAACTTCATATGAAACGCCAGCTGTCATCAGGAAATACAATGGGGTTTCAGTATACAGACAGTTTTCTACTTAATAGACGAAAAAACTGATATTATTTTCTGTGACAGAAATCAAAATTCTGTACTAACAATCCATATCATAATAATAAATGACTGCAGCAGCTACCGTGAATTCTTAACAAATATACGAAAGTAGCAGCTGAATCAAAACTTGCGACTCGGCTATCTTTCCATAATTTAATTTCTAAAAGAAGTGGTCAAACTGGAATTTAATCGCCTCGCTTATAAAATCATTGATGGATTAGTTTAAGAAAGGACAAAGTTATGATTTAAAAGAAAGTAATATGACTTTTCTCAAATACACACACAGAATATACACACACTCACATAAGTGTCTACGTATGTGTGTGTTTGTGTGTGCTTCTGCATGTGTATGAGTTTGTGTATCTAATATAATTCGAGTTTCCCTTTATTTCTCATATCCCGGCGAGAACAGCAAGAGTTTACATCTGATGTTGCAATGTGTGCTTAGCCTGTAAAAGGCATTGGCTGAAATCCCTATATTCTCTAGTACACATACACACGTATGCATATGTTTATGTGTGTATCAGCATGTAGGGTGTAGGTATGTGAACTTATGTGCGCATGTTTGCGTGTGATTGTGTGTACGTCGTTTGAAACTTGAAATGTGTAAGCCAGAACTTGTTGGCGAATTATATACCAAGCTGTGAAAATTCTATTGCTTGAAAATGAAACAAGATTGAGAAAATTAACCTCTACACTAACCTCAAAAGACTGCTCTCTACTTTCCTAAAGTTTTAACAAATACATGGAAGCCTGCAGTCTTCAGAGTGATTTTACTCGAATTAAAAACGGTATTGTTATTAGAAATGGGTAATTTGTATTATAATACATTGTTTTGGTCAGTAGAATTTGCTCCTTGTATCTGCCAGAGAAGTTTTAATGGGAATAGCTGATTTCCGGAGATTTCGTAGAAGAAATCGGAGCGAATTTACGTGGGTATTGCTGAATAAAATCCAGTTGCTTTAGCCCAACGATATTTTAAAAAGAAACATCATAAATCATTTTCTGTTGTAGAGTTTCGCCATTACATCCATTAACGTTTGATTAAGCTTTTGAATTTGCAAGGCTTCCTTTAGCAGTGTTTTATTTTCCTATAACTTCGAGCAAAATGATCTTGTGATCCATTCGCATCTCTTATGTGTTCTCGCCTAGAATAAGTGCGTATAAGAAATGCTATCATGTTTCATAGTAAAGAAAATACGCTCTCCTGTGAGATTGCAATTATTTTGTATGGTTTTTGTAAACAATATGAAAATGCTATCTCACTTAAAATGGAAAAAACATGACATAAACATGGAAAGAAATATCAATGGTCTCTATTTCGGCATACAATCGGTAGAAACTAAATTAAGTTTAACATCTATAGCTACAGAATTTATCCGCTAAATGTTTCCGATTTCATATAGAAATAACAACCACGTGATGTCTTATGCCCTAGCGCTGAATCCCAATTAATATGAGTCAATGCAACCACCTAATCAACGCAATATAATACTTACCGTACAAAGGTAACATCCATTCCAGAGAATCAAAACCTATGGAATTGCTACCACGGAATCAGGCGTGTTAAGCTAAATTGTAATTTAATTCTCTATTGATGAATTATATATAACAAATATACACAACATAGGATAATCAAATCAATTCATTAGTTGTTCGATCATATGTAAATCTAATAAGTTAGTGCCATGTACAAATATGAGGAGCTAAATTTTTTGAGTTGTTTTACTCGTCACCGGCTTCCATATTTCTGGGGAGTGCATAGATTTCTATGAAATGATGTATGCTTCACATGCATTGTGAGCTGTGGTATGTGATTCAGAGGCTAATATTAGATATGTAAGCGTATGGTCAGAATGTGCTGATGACATTATGTGGTGTGTGTTGTATTATGCTAATGCTAAAATATCAGTAGACTTACTTGTTCTAAAATTTGATAATTGAAAATAAGATTTTTTAAACTATATTCATTTGATATACTATTTTGAAGCACATATTTGTTTTACTGATTTCGTTGTTCACATTAAAGGCGGAAACACCAAAACTACTTGAGGCGATTTTATTGTAGTAATTCAAAATGCAACAAAAAATTGCTGGAAGTACTTTTAATATTTACCAAGCGTTTTACAAGGAACCATCAACGAACATAAAGCTCACCAGTAATTTCAAATCTTTCGTACGGACACAAGGAGATGAGCAAGGTTTCACATGTATATAAGGTTTCACATTATTTACAATAATTAATTGAGAAACTTTAATGACTCCAGTATTTCCAAAAGACTTACACTTTCACTACTTAACTTCTTTTGGAGCATTTGTTTTTAACAAATGCTCAGAAAATGAGATCTACCCAAAATGAATGAGACTAAATATCCTCGTTTACGAAATCAGGAACAATTAAAGCGATCCATTTCTTATATGAAACATAAAATCTATACTGTACTAAAATTGACAATGTTCTGAGCGGTGGCCGAAATCTTGTGAAGCACAAAAATAACTTTTAAAACGTAAGACGTAGCGAAAGAACGCTATGGCTAATATTTTTCAGGCTGCGAATAGAGTTATCAAAATATATTTCTTGAATAATAGAAATATCATAGCCGAAAATCGTTGTCATAAATTGATAAATTTCACAAAGACCTATAGCATATACGCCCAGAATATTTTTTTTCTCAATTATACCTCGCAACTGCCTCCAAATAAATATAACAAAATTGTCTATGTAAATTTACTACTTCACCCGACTTATTGTAAGACTTTTATCCGATGATCACCATGCTTTCGAACATCTCTATAACTTCCAAGAAACGAATATTTTTTCTCCAAACAATCAATAACACAGAACGTCTTCGAAGAATCTATTGATTGCAGAACCTAGGAATTCTTTTCGACCATTCTAAATACATGTATTTCCTGCTGGCAAAATTTAGTATATATCAATGTTTAATATTTTGCTATAATAACATTCATTAAAAATTAAATATTCTGTCTTAAATACCGCATTATTTTGTACCAACCTAATAATATCGGGCATTGAATATTTAAGAGCTCTGCTGTGTCTCTTTCTCAAAAGTACATCAATTTTAGTATCTATTGTCTAAGGTATGGAATAAATTGCATAAAATTGAACTATGCTATTGTGTACGATGTTGTTTGTGTCCAGCAGGCCAAATTTCTTTTCTGGTTCGTATATAGATTATTGAGTTCAATGATTGTTTTCGTTTATTTCTGTTCAACCTGTTCTTCTGAGTAGACAGCGTGATAATTATTAATCGCACAATCTTGATATTCGTGCATATTTCCTTTTCCTTACCATTATTTTGATATCTTATTGTCTTCATTTGCGCAATATTTTGGTTGGAAAAGACCAGGATGATTTTTAGGGTACACATATTTTTGTTATTCTCCTTGAAAGTTATATCATAACTAAAACACTTGCATTTATTTTATCATTGCATATCATCAGTGTTGTTTGATTAATCATCATTGTTTTATGCGTGCCTCTACAGAGTCACCGTGTAGATATTCGTAGAAAAATACTTCAACATAGCTTTGTTGTGAGATTAGATATTTTGTTGTCCGGGTATTTAAACAGTTTGTCCATTTTGCAGACTATGTATTGATAGCTGTCTTATTTTGATATGAAATGTTTGCGTTATGCATATGCGGAGTAGCTGGTGCTATGCGCGAGAAGAAAGTTGTTTAGAGAACATGCTGTAGGGGTTATTTTACATCAAAGGATAGAAATTGTGAAATACGCTATTTGTATGGAACATTGATGTTATACCTATTATGTAAGAGATGTGCTGTGTAATATTTTATGGGAGTGTTCTGTAGAGCAGAAGTTTTCCAAGCCGTGCTATATTGTTTGCTGTTAATTACAGTTGAGCTGTGTACTATTATTGCGATCTGACTGTATAAAGTGTGTTAAGTGAACAGAGTGTGTATTGTTTGAGTTGCCTATTAAATTGAGACTGTACTGCATATGATTCACCGGTTAATATGAGGAATATTTACAAGCGTCAGCGTTATTACATAAATAGATCTTAATGAAATAAATTATAAACTGTATAGCAATATTTGAGGTCCCATACCACCATGAAATCTCAAAATTATGATAGATTAGATTTTTGATTATAATGCTTTAATTTTCTTCACATACACTACTGCTTTGTATACTATATGGAAACCTCCTAGGCATACTATGTTATCGAATTGCCCCATCGCAAATCGTCCAAGTAAGTATAGCATGATTCATAATCATTCAGGATTTCTATACGAGAATAATTTTCTCAATTTTTATCGAGCTATTATTGTTATTTTGGCAATTTAGTGCTCAAGTTTTGAATCCCTTGTGTTCGACATTCATATCGGATATTTCACTCTTGCCTACTTAACTGTGTGCATATGAATATCCAACATAATTACACCAATTATTTTCTAAATGTCTCTAAGAAATATTTCTACAATTTACTTGTAGTTGATGCCCTCATTTCCTTCCAGTGAAGTAAATAGTAATCCTCTCAAGTTTTATATTAAATTCTTGTGGCATTGTGGATAATTAAGCTAGCATTTAGCTGACGCGCTCAAGCAACTTTCCCGACATGCAGTATTTCGGTTTAATATTCTGCTTCAGACTATCCAACAAAGAGTACTTTGAAACTTCCTTGGTGTCCTGCATAGTCGTTTTTGCACATTTAGTCTCGACTTACACCTATGCGGTGCTCGTGTTTTTTGTTTGTATAACGATATGAAACACTTCATCGAGATGTTTCCATTCCCATGTGTTCATTTTCTAGGCGGCTTTCTTAGATATTTAACTATGCATTTTTACTGGTGTATTTGTAGTACTTTTGTACAAATGGATTACTTAATGCAACGGAACTTGTTTGCGTTTCTTAGGATATCAAGTGCATGATTATTTTTTGCATTCACATTTATAGTTTTATTAAATTTTCTCTCCTACCATCAGATATAGCTATTTGTTCCTCAGGTGAATAAGTGTTGTGTTTTGAGGATATAAATTTCTTCCGTTACGTTAGATACATTTTTGCTTTGTTTTGGAATGTGTTTTATCGTTACTTTTCTTTTTTTCTTTTCCACTTATATCTAGAGTATGTGCAATGTGTGGTGTCATTTGTTGTACGATAGTGTCAACTTTTTGAATGTGCTGTGTTATTGGTGTTATTGTGTGACAGTTTAAGTGCATGACGTCTTTAATTGAGTGATGATAGTAATGCATGAGATGTGTGGGTTGCGAGATATTCTTTTGTACAATTTTGTGAACTACTTTTTGTGCTAGTTGTGATTGAATGGTGAGTGTATTAAGTTACGTTTTCTATGTAGCAAATGTACTATTGGAGTTCTATTCTCTAACACATATTTGCTTGACTACAGTGTGCTCCCTGACTAGGAGAGCTTATTCTGTAAGATGTACATACAACTGTGATACCTGTCTTTTTCATTCATGTTTTTTTTAATCATATTTATGAGTACATTTTCACTTTCACATCATCATTATTTTAATTTACCTCTTTCTTCAGGCAGTTGTGTTGGTTTTCGGATTAACCGGGTTATCTCTCACAGTTCAAAGAATTTTGATAATTAAACCTATTTGTACTGGAATGTCTCAGACGACTGAGGGGAACTTGTACTCCAAACTATGATTAGTCCATGTTTGTATGACTTCTAATCTCGTCGAAGCATCCTTTTATGAATAAATTCTGTGTTAACAAGGATTGGGAAGCGACAAATAAGATGTATACTTTTCTCATTGTAGTCATTGCATATTGTAAAATCGATATTAATATTTTCCTTTATTAGGTTTGGATATTTCTTGTGTTATGGTAACACACGTGTGCAACTAAAATGAGAACTTTTGTTTCTACCTTTGTCCATGAGACCCGACAGTCTGATGGCTTACTGCCTCCCAGTCAATTGATGCATATTGGCCTTGGGATATAGAATGTTTTTGAATTGTGTTTTGATTTTAAGTATGCTTTATTGTTTTTTCTGTGCCTGAATATTCACCTTCTCGTAAGTTAACTTCCAATTTACTCCTTATCAAATCACATTTCTTATTTTCATATTTCGTCATTACAGCAACTAATTTCCATTTATTTGTGTCTATATATTTTTAAATCTCATTTATTGTTGTATAAAAATATCCTGTATTAGTGTCAGATCCGTTTTCTTTATGTAATACACACATATTCTTTCTATAATTTCAAGGTATTGACTGGATACCTCTATGAGTATTTTCCCCCTGAAGTTTTCTGTCTAATCTCTTTCAGTTTATTATGTTGGAGTTCTAAATAACTGAGATGGCTAGTATATTTACAGATATTTCTTATTCATAGCATCGATTCATTCATATTCCTTTCTAAATCCCCTCTGCATTATTCAGCCCGAAATCCATTCTGATATCAGCACTGAAAGTATACACCATATCAACAAAGGAATTGACTTGGGATTCATCTTTAGCAAAAAGTTTCAGATCATCCATGAATAACAAGACGTTGACTTATGGTTGGCGGCTTTTGAATAAATACCAAGCCTTGGCTTTCCTCAGAATCTGTGTTAGTAGAATCATGCACAGTACAAAGATCAGTGGGAAAAGGCAGACCCTTCGAAGATACCTCTCCTGATCTCCATTATTCCTAAACTTCTACCATATGCTGTCCGTTCTGTCCTCCATTTCACCATACATTTTCCAAGCAATCGCTCAACATTCAATGCAATAGCAAATAGGTTCATACATTCCATATTCCAAGAATGTGGGATCATATCGTGCGCTTTACAATAATCGATCCATGACGTGGCTAAGTTAGTTTTCCTCCTCTTGCTGTCTCTAAGTAGAGATTTGACTACGAGGTGTTGATACTTGGCACCTGTGCACTTACAATTGTAATCTTTCTGCTCATGCAGCAGGAATCTATTTTTGCTTTGCACGATGTTTTTCAAGCACAGCATTGTCCTACCCATCGTCAACCACTCTCGTATTACTTGGTTGGCATATAGCAAGGTCTTGAGCTGTGCAGCTATTCGTACATGACATTCACCAAATATTTTGATTCATCTGCTCCCGGGGAGTCCCAGGTGCCCATTTTTTGCTGATTTCCTTCATTTACCTAATTGAAATAACTAGTTCTGCCTGTTTTGGACAGACTTCTGTTTGTTTCACTTCTTGCAACCATTCAGCATCCTTCTTGTGTTCCTTGTCTTTGCTCCAGATGTCAACTCAAAATCTTTGACGTTCAATGTTACCTGGTATCAACTTTTCAACTGTACACTCTCTATTTATTATTTTTTTTTTTTGTAGAATCTCTTGTGATCTACTCTGAATAAATTATTCTCGTGGTAACCTTTCATTCTTTGGTCGTATCTTATATCATTGCTTTCTTTTGCAACGAGGCGCTGTTTTAGCTCCCTCGTTATAAATGTTATTATTATTATTATTATTATTATTATTATTATTATTATTATTATTATTATTATTATTGTTCAGTAGTTTTATTTTTATAACGTGCTTTCACTTCACTACCGAGCGCAGCTCTGTGCGCCTTGGGTATGTGCTGTGGTTTGCTGTGGTGCTCTTATGTTTACTGTCTTGAAAGTGTTTTGCGTAGAATGTGTGCAGTACCCAGTAGTGCAATTTTCTGTATGTTATATATATTTGTAAGTCCTGGTGTTTTTGTTATGTATTTGTCTGAATATTTTTTTATTATACCTAAGGCACCTACTATGATAGGAATTGTTTCTGTTTTTAGATTCCACATTCGAGTTATCTCTATTTCCAGGTCTTTGTATTTTGAAAGTTTTTCCATTTCTTTTAGAGAAACGTTGTCATCTGCTGGTATTGATACATCAATTAGAAAGCATTTTTTTCTTCATGATCTTTGACAACTATATCTGGTCTATTTTCCTTAATTTCTCTATCTGTGTGTATTGGCATATCCCAGAGTATGGTTGCTTTCTCGTTTTCTGTGACCTTTTCTGGCGTGTGTTTATACCATCTTTTTTCTGTTGTTATTCCATAGTGTTGGCATAGCTTCCAGTGTATATAGCTCCCAGCTCTGTCGTGTCTGTGAATATATTCCTTCTTAGCCAGGACTGGGCAGCCAGAGATAATATGATTTATTGTTTCTTGTCGATCTCCACATATTCTACAGTTACTTGTTATATTTCTTTTCATTATGTGTTTTTGGTAATTTCTGGTGAGGAGGCTCTGGTCTTGTGCAGCAATTAAAAATCCTTCTGTCTCTGCTTTGAGTCCTGAGCTTCTCAGCCATTGCTGGGATATTTCTCTGTCTATTTCTTTCGCATTTAGTTTAGCCCAGTATTTACCATGTAGGGGCTTTTCTTGCCATCGGTTTATCATGGTTCGTTGCTGTTCTAGTTTTAGTTTAGATTTCATTTGTTTTATAGCTTTTCTTCTTCTTCTTCTTCTTCTTCTTCTTCTTCTTCTTCTTCTTCTTCTTCTTCTTCTTCTTCTTCTTCTTCTTCTTCTTCTTCTTCTTCTTCTTCTTCTTCTTCTTATTCTTCTTCTTCTTCTTCTTCTTCGTATTTGTTAGGTAGATTGATTTCTTGTTTGTATTTGTCAGCTTCCTTAAATACTGAAAACAGCTTTTTGTTTTGCTCGTGTTTTGTGGCTATTTGTATTAGTTTCCCTTGCTTTTGGAGTAGGTATTTTTGCAGTCCTATGGTGGTTATTTTATAATAGTTTTCTAGCTGTATAAGACCCCTGCCACCTTCTGTGCGTTGTATATATAGCCTTTCTATGTCAGATTTTGGGTGGTGCATCCTATATCCTGTCATTATTTTTCTTGTTTTCCTGTCTATTTTAGATAGTTCGTTTAGTGTCCAGTTAAGGATGTTGTAGCTGTAGCTTATAACTGGGACAGCTAAAGTGTTGATACCCATTATCTTGTTTGTAGCATTGAGCTCTGTTTTTAGTATTGATCTAACTCGTCTATAGTACTCTTTCTTTATTTTTTTCTTTCATTTGTGTATGTTGTATCCTATCTAGTTAATTGACTCCTAAATACTTGTATGGTTGGCTTTCGTCTGGTTCTCTTATTTCACTGGCTTTATCTAGTGTTATATTGCTGCTTTTAACTAATTTTCCACTTTTCAGGGTTGCTTTGGCACATTTTTCTAATCCGAATGTCATATCTAATTCCTTGGTAAAGCCGTGTACTGTCTGTAGTAGTGTTCCTAGCTCTTTGTCGTTTTTAGCATATAATTTTGGGTCATCCATATATAGAAGGTGGATGACTGTTTTTCCGTAGCATTTGTAACCGCATCCAGTTCTATTTAGCAATTCTGTTAAAGGTGTGAGTGCCAGACAGAACAGGAGTGGAGAGAGCGTGTCTCCCAGGAATATTCCTCTTCTAATGGGGATGGCTTTCGTTTTCACAAGTCCCTCTTTTGTTTCGAGCTGTAGCACTGTTTGCCATTTGTTCATTGAGTGCCCTATGTATTTTATAATAATTGGTGCCACCTTGTTTATGGCTAGCGTTTCCAGAATCCACGTGTGGGGAACACTGTCGAAGGCCTTTTGGTAGTCCACCCAGGCCATACTGAGGCCTTTCTTCTTTCTGCGGCTGTCTTAAGTTATGGCTTTATTGATCAATAATTGATCTTTACAGCCGTATGAGCCCTTGCAGCATCCCTTCTGCTCTTCTGGAAACAGGTTGTTATTTTCCAGGTGTTTACTCAATCTCTGCGATATTATTGCAGTAAAGGCTTTGTAGATCATAGGGAGACAGGTTATAGTTCTATAGTTTTGTGGTTTCTCCGTTTCCGTGGATTTGGGGATTAAGATGGGTTTCCCTTTTGTGAGCCATTCAGGCATTGTCTCTTGCTCTGCTAGTATGTTAAAGTTTTCTGCCAGCTTTTTATGCATTCCTGGCAGGTCTTTTAACCAGAAATTGGGGATCTTGTCGTGTCCAGGTGCCTTCCAGTTGCTTAGTCTTTGCAGTGTCTGGGTGACCTCTTCAGTTGTTATAGGGGCCCAAAGTTGCTCAGGTGCTATGTTCGTTGTTTTAATGGTCCTTTTGTGGGGTTGTTGCTTCACCGACCATATTTGTTTCCAGAATTTCTCTAGTTCTTCTGCTGTTGGTGCTGCAGTAATGTCTATTTAATTTTTACCCAGTTCTTGGTAGAGTTTTTTGGGGTTGGATTTGAACTGTTTGTTTTGTTCAAAGAAACGTTGACGTTTCTCATACCGGCGGATCCTTTGTGCTTTGGCAAGGATGCCTTGCTTTAGTTTTTCTTTTGCCTCAGGTAAGTCTTTTTCTGTAATGCTGTATTTGTACAGTATTTTTGTTTTCTTCTTGTTACTTAGTTGTGTTGATTGTTTACTAATTTCGTTGAGAATCGATAAATCTTTTCTCTTTTTTAAAATGTTGTTCTGGATGTTATTTATCCACAAGGTCTGTTTGGGTGGTAGAACTCCTGTTCGGATGGGTTTGAGTGAGTATCCTGCTTCTTTTGTGGCTGCAGTGGCTGCCGCATATATTATGTCATTTAGCTCAGTGATATTGCCTGTTGTTTCTGTGGTTGTTAGTTCCGTGACGGCCAGGTTTATGCTATTTATTATTGATGTTGTTTTATTGTCTATTTTGATTTTTGGGAGATATAATCTGTGGTCCATTCTAAGATCTGTGGTTTTCAGTTCTTTGGTTATTCCCATTTTCATAGTATCGTAATTATTAGGTTTCCCTTCGTTATTCCCAGGTCTTAGATTTGTTTTGCGTTCCTTTTCATTCATATGTTTGTCTGTGGTGTTCTGGATTGGTGCTTTTTGTACACTATTATACATCTCTACGGTCTGGGTTCGTTGTTTTTTGTTTACTTCGTTTATGCCGGAAATGTTACGTTTGTCCTCGTGTTTTGCTATCTCTATTTCTAGTTCTGATATTTTTTTTGCTTTTAGAATATATCTTCTTATGTTAGCTAGTTTGTTAGTGTTCATTTTTTTATCGAGGTCTATATTTACATTATTTTTCGGCCATATATTATATGTATGTGCTGTTGCGTTTTCGTTTTTTGGGTAGAGCACTGCTGTGAAATAGGCGTATAGTATCGAAATGTATTCCTCACGTGTTCATTTATGCCGTTTTGGTTTTGTTTGCGGGACATGAGGAACAACGTCCGGTCCTTTATTTTGACGGTCATCGTTTTCGTAGAGTACCGGTTCGTTTATTTCTGTTGTCAGATTGTTTTGCACGTTCAGATCTTCGTATTTTTTTCGTAACAAGCTTACAGTACGCACTTCTCGGTTGTTATTCTTGTGTGTAATAATACCGGTGTTATTTAATCTGTTTGTAATTTTTCTGTACATGGTGTTTTGGGGTTCGAAGATGGTTTGGTTTTGATGTAACACGTGTGTTTACGATTATTATTATTATTATTTTTGTTATTATTATTATTATTTTTATTATTATTATTACTAATACTATTTTTTATTTTTATTGTGTTGCTACATAGTATTTATGTTGTATCTAGTTTAATCATGCTACATATCGAAGAGTTTCACGCTGCTTAGAATGAGGAGCATTTTGCATCTTCTATTGTATAAGATATGCTTTTACTTTCCTCATCTTTTTTTAACTATGAATTTTTTACACAATCCGGTAAACCGGTTGTCTCTACTATATCCTCTCTACTATATCCACCCGCAAGTTTTATCTCCCTCCCACTCAAATTCTTTCTCACATTTCTAATTTTCCCAATGCAAATTGGTGACACCCTTATGATTTTTTTAAATTCTTTGTCCCACTAATAGTGGATTTGATGCTTCAAATCGTTTTTCCCATCCTTTTCCTTGACGTCATCACCGCTGATTTCGCCGTCGTCGTCATCGTCATCATAACATCATTATCACCATCAGCATCGTTGTCGTCGTGATCCACAACCTCCTTAGCCTCCTCCTCCTCCTAAACATAATCATGATCATCATCATCATTACCATCATCTTCATTATCATAATTATCATTATCATTATCATCACCATTATCATTATTATCATCATTATCAACGTTTCCAAAAATCTAATAAGCACTTCTTTTGACTCAAGGTACATTTCAGAATACCTTGAGGGTGTGTTTCTACAAGCTTTAAAAATTTTGAGTTTTGCCTTATCACACCTGTTTTTATACTGTTTCATGATTTCCATTGCTGTGCCTCTGGTTGGCTTGTGTTTCGTCGTTTCTATACGCTATATGAAGTGTTAATTCATTTATTTTGGTAGAAAGTGTTGGCTTTGTATAAGTTGCGTAGTTATTGTTATGCGTTCAAGTACTGGCTGCGATTGAATACACAATGTACTGTATAATTTTATCTGTATTCTGTGTATGCAAACGCATAGGCCTTCAAAAAATATTTAAGTAAATCAATGTAATCATCTAAAGATGCTGACACTGTCTATAATCATTTTCCTTTTTTTTTTCTCTCTAATTCTATTCTCAATGGTACTACTTATATATTTCCGCTACTGTCAACCAAGTTGTTAATTTTTGTATATACAGCAAAAATTCAGATACATATCACGTTGCAAATGTACTTAGAACCAGGTCTTGGCGCGATTCACCTACAGCAATTTCTAACCGATAGATTACGGCATTTAAATCAGGCGATCGGACAGATTTTGTATTTTGTGTTAATACGAAGAAACATGTAAGTTATAATTTCCTACTGCTAAAACAATATCCTCTTCTACCATGGGATCTGATTGTGTATACTGGTATGTCTGACTATTTTTCTCAGCAGACTATGAGGGATGATAGTAAATAATCTGTATCAACGTCAATATATCAAAGTACATAAACACTATATTGTTATAAGCAGTACCACTGGACACCAGATTAAATGTCTTATAGAGTTTATTGACCTATGAATATAATCTGAAATATGCAACTGCCTTCATGAGAGCCAAGTGTGGTTCTGAAGTTAGTGGCAGTATAGTCTATTGTGATCACTGTATATGTAAAGTGCACATAATCCTTCCGTTGATTACCTATTTACCGTGTCTTGTTGAGTCAGTGCGTCGACCAGCTATACAACAATAGAAAAGAAAAGAAGATTTCACATGTGAAATACACCGGAGAATAATAGCATTTTTCCCACCCCTTATCATTAAAATTGTTCTTCATGGGAACACAAATCTAATTTATATGTAAATCAGAACTTAATCATAGAATCTAATGTCTTGGTTGTTTACGCAGTTATATTCATTAATAAGTAAATTAAAACAAGTGGGCGAAATGCTAATCTTACTTCCATAAAATCCAAAGCATTTTGACGAAACAGAATTAAAAAAATAATGCTTCTACATAGATTCTTAAATACTAAAGTGGCAACTGAAATCTCTCTTGAGCTGTATCCTACCACCTTTGGTGAGGACGGAATCATCAGACAATGTAGTCATCGATCTTTTATGTCTCAATAAAAAGACATGAATATAACGACTTGAACAATTGTGATCATAGGTTTACTTGAACGTCAGTGACCTGGTTTAAAACAATAACAAGATCATCTTATCTCATTGTGATTTTTCTTATGTATGTATATATTATAATTAAATATCTATGGTGTAGTTATTGGTATTTGATGTTGATATTATTGTAAGACGGTAGCATACATTACTGCTCATCTTGAGTATATAGGTTTTGCTAATACTTTTTTCAAGAAAGCTAAAGGAATCAATAAAGGTGTGGTTACTTCGTGAATCAATTTCTCTTCCTAGTTTTACTCTTTTCAATCATATTGCAAACTTCTATTATCATTCTGTGTTGTCATTGATATTCCCATGTCTTTATAGATGCGTAAATCCACTTTCACTTAAGTTAATCCGTAAGATAATTATGTTGCTGCAGAAGAAGAAAAAAACCAGCTCCCACTCGCTGACATGGACATTTTAATCCTATGTATATTCAAAGCAAATATTTACACCAATGTTCTATAGAATATAGCGATGTATGGGTAACAGACGTACCGCCAGCATTTCTTTCATACACACTGCTGCGAAATGTATTTTTGTCTTTGAATATATTATTTGCTAGTTTATTTTACTATAACATCAATTACATCAATATGATTTGCCCATCAATATTTCTATTTCTTTTCTTTAAACTGCGGAAAGATCAAGTGCCTTTGATATAGTCTTATTTTGTTGATTAACGTTCGATCTAAGAGCATCATAGTGACATGTTAATCCAACCTATATTGATATATTAAAATATTTTTTTATTCATATTTCTTTTTAATTTCTGTGACTCTAAGGTTTGCAGTATTTAGTTCGTCTCTGTGCAGTTGAATTTAGTAACTGTGATTCAGCTATGTATTCTAAAAACCAGCAACTATCTAATTATTAGTAATAATTGTTGTTTTAGAAATAATTGATGTTATTATCAACTTCATTTGTTCACATGAAATTGTATTTTAACCAGTTATGTATTTATACCTTCAAGAGTGTGACACTAGCCAAGTTTGAGTCCACACAATACATATTTGGATATTCTTTAGATAAAAAAGAAAAAAATATATTTTGTACATAGAACTATTTACAAATTGAGTACATAACTGAGTACACTTTTGTAGACATTCATGTTTACCTGTGTTTGCCTTTAACTACATTATTATCTATAAAATATAAATTGGCCTTGTTTTGGGAACCAAGATGAACAGATTTTATATACCATTTTTTTCTGTTATGACAGTCATCCACTATTCGACATTCGAAAGCTTCATTCAAGTTCAGTAGAATGAATATTAATGCTAATAAAAATTGAAGTGAGACTTTACGTTCAGTACAACAACTTGAAACCCTACAAGAGAACGTAAAAAAACATTTAATTGTGTATTGACTCTCAACATTCTCTGTTAAAATCTCGCTGATATCAACTTTATAATTCTCCCCACTGGGGGCGATCAACTCAGTACCCAAGCTAGACGGTATACTTTGCGGCGTCAGTTCCGGTTTTGTGCGTTCTAAGTTAAAATATAGTGCCCTGTCATTCTAAACGACGGCACTTCTACTGTCTGGAGTTGACTACTTAATGTCGACCACAACAAATCCAAAATTAAATCCTCTCCGGTAGGCTGATAAATCCTGAGAAGTGTTCTCTTATATTATCTAGTTATCGAAAAGCAAATAAGTACGATAAGTAAAATGTGCGTTCATGTGTAGATGAGCAAAGTCTAAATTGCGGAGAAACACTTATAAAAACGGTTTGAGTCGAATAAGCCAGTGACATTCTGCAAATAGCATATTTTAAATAACTAATACTGACTTTGACAAGTCATAGCTTAAGTCATATATGTAATTTCATATTTTCAGTGATATTGTGTCAATATATCTGCAACATCCTCTTTAGGTGTTACTCTTAAATGCGTCACTAAATTGTATGGATTTTTCTAACATTGTTCGGTGTGCAAATATATATTTACTCCGATCAGTGTTGTATCCGTAGGAAATTCTGTTTCATTGTAATAAATATAATGGACCAGCCTACTTTTCTTAAATATTTTATTACCAGGCCACTACTTTCTACAATAACTGATATTACTGAATTTGTTCAAGATTGAAAGTGAAGATATGATAGGGAAATATTCTCATTTATTATGCAACACAAATTATGAATTTCAATTTTAGAATTTGAATATTCTACGAAGAGAATGAATCTTGTGTGCACGAGTAATTATTATCCAATACCGCCTGCATAAAAAAATCTCGTGACCTTTGATATGTACTATTGTATGTTATTGTAAATTACATTATAAATGGAAGAAGACCACGTTGTTTGATTTCCTTCATTATAGAACAAAGCACACCGATGACTATGAATTTGAAAAATCTCATTATGGATTTATAGACTGAGGAGCAAACATTTCTGATTTATCTTAATAATTTAGGAACAGAATCCAAACGGTGTTCTATGTAAATCTACAGTATATACGTTACGATGGCATGCTCATATATATTCATTACTAGCTATCTTCGTCCCCACTCAATCAATTTTGTAAAGACCATATTGTTTTCCTATAATTTACGCGCTCCATTTTCCATTTTAGGTTTCAAACGTTCAGCTTTCTCCTATTGTAACCTTTAATGAACACCTTCTATCAGAACCGTTGTTCCTTAAAGAATGGAAGCATGGTGATGCTTTTGAAATACAATCTTATATTGCCTGCGATTGAAGTTCTAACTGTTAATATAATATATAAACTTCAATATCGGTGTTATGTTTTCTATTTTACCAACAATATATCTTCAGAAAATAAATATTTACAATATTAATCCATAATATATCTCTCGGAGGAAGAGGAGGCGTTAGTTTAACACATATTTAAACGTATCTTCGGTTATTAAAAGCTATCCAGAATCTTATTAAAAATCAAGAACAATGTAATTGAATCTTGAATTAAAACGAGTATTCTTTTATTTGTTTGCTTGTTTAAGTAATTGGACTGCGGCCATACGGAGGCAGCACATTCAGGCTTTTGTAATCGACATGTGTTTATTGAAAGGCTCTTCTCACCTGAATAATGTCCCTTGAAAGTGTTACCGCCATAATATGGAATAAAATATTACAATTCTACATTTAAGAGATGAGGAATTATGTAAGTTATTTACATTATTTATATTTGACGGATATTTGTCATCTTGTTTGTTGTTAACACAGCGTTTCGCATGATATACCCTCCAGCCTTCATCAGGTATCTTGGAGAAATTTCGAACCTGGGTTCTCATTCCTAAGGTATTTTTACGATGTTGTTGTTGCTATTATTATTATTATTATTATTATTATTATTATTATTATTATTATTATTATTATTATTATTATTATTATTATTATTTTATGTTTGACTTTTGTTTTGCATTTGTACAAGTTGGATCCAAGTCTCACCCAGACACCTCAAGAGACAACAAGTTAGAAGTTCATGTAGGTGTTATGCCTAGAGTACCATATATTTGGATTTGTACAGTTTTGTTCAAGTGAATGTTTAAGAAACCATAAGAAAATTATGTGTTTGCTTTAAAATTTGAGATCACATAGACAGTATTTTACGTAGGATATGGGCAGTTCCCATGGGTACTATCTTTTGAACTTCAGCCATTTTGGGGTTTCCTGGAATCTGATCTAGGTAGTAATCAGCCCGTTTCGCTGTCATTCCCAGGGCACCTATGACAATAGGTATTGTTTTCGTCTTCAGATTCCAGATTTTGCTAATTTCTATTTCAAGATCTTTATATTTGCTCAGTTTTTGGTAGGTCTTGACAGATACGTTTATATCGATTGGGACAGTCATATCAATGAGGAGGCATGATTTTTGTCTGAAGTTTTTCAGTATGATGTCTGGCCTATTTGCGTCTATCTTTCTGTCAGTTTGAATGGTGAAGTTCCAGAGGAGTGCAATGTGATCATTTTCAAGTACTGGGGGTGGTTTGTGTTCCCACCAGTTTTTATCATGGGGCAAGTCCAGGTTTTTGCATATTACCCAGTGAATATATTGTGCAGCTCTATCATGCCTGTTGAGATACTCTGTAGGCGCAAGCAGACTGCACATGGAGACAACATGATCGATGGTCTCATTTTGTTGTTGGCATATACGACATAATGGGGAGCTGCCGTTCTTTAATATGTTGGCCTGGTAGTTCTTTGTAGGTAGGCATTGATCTTGGGCTGCTATGATAAAACCCTCTGTTTCTGATTTCAAGCCAGAGGCCATTAACCATTGGTGGGTAAAGGCTTTGTCAATATCTGCATTATTCGCTCTCTTTGGGTATTTGCCATTGAGAGGTTTTCCATGCCATTTTTCAGTCATAATATCTAAGGCAGCAATTTTAGCACGGGTTTTCAAGCGCTTAGCTTTTTCTGCAGGTGTTTCTAGTTCGTCTAATTCTTGAATTTGTTGCAATTGGAATTCACTTAGATATTCCTTTGCCTGTTTTGTTACTGAGTAAGATGCTTTCTTGCTTTCATATTTTAAGACAAGTTTTAGCATCCAGTCCTCAGAGTTTTTCAGATAGGTGTCTAGGCCAATTGTGGCTACCTTCATTGATAATGCCAGCTGTAAAAGTCCTCGGCCTCCTTCTTTTCTTGGCAGATAAAGACGTTCTATATTTGCCTTAGGGTGGTGCATTCTATGCATTGTCAACAGTTTTCGTATTTTTCTGTCAACATTACATATTTCAGTAATTGACCAGTTAACGATGTTGAAACTGTAAGTCACGACTGGTATGGCTAGAGCATTGATCGCTTCGATCCTGTTTCTCGCGTTCAGCTCTGTCTTCGGTATTGCTCTCACCCTGCGATAACATTCTCTTCTGATCCTTTCCCTCATCACTGAGTGCTTGATATTGTCCCCTTCAATTACCCCTAGGTATTTGTAGCTCTCCGCTGGTTCTAACTCTTTTATGACATTTTGCTGGTCAAGGTTCACATTAGATGTATTTGTCATTTTTCCTTTGATAAAGGTAGCTTTTGCACATTTATCAAGGCCAAATTGCATCCTGATTTCATCACTGAATTGTTTAACAATCGCTAGTAGGCCTTTGAGTTGTTGGTCATTTTTTGCAAAGAGCTTTAAATCATCCATGTAAATGAGATGATTTATATTTTTATCAAATATTTTATAACCATACTGTGCATCATTGAGCAATTTTGAGAGCGGTATTAGGGCTAAACAGAAGAGGAGTGGTGATAGTGAGTCACCCTGGAAAATGCCACATGAAATTCTTACATCTCCAGCATTTAGAGATTCATTGTCATTGTTCAACATCAGTGTGGTTCTCCATGATCTCATACTTACAGATAAAAAGTTTCGCAGAGTAGGAGCTATTTTATACATTTCCAGACATTTCCTAATCCAGCTATGTGGTAGGCTATCAAAGGCCTTTTTATAGTCTATCCAGGCTATTTACAAGTTTTTGTGTCGCTTGTGACAATCTTCTAAGATCATCTTATTGATGAGTAGCTGATCTTTACAACCATAAGATCCACGTTTACATCCCTTTTGCTCATTAGGGAATATGCTACTTTCTATTAAAAAACTATAGGTGTACTCGGTTAGGACAGATGTTAGCGTCTTATACATTGTTGTTAAGCAGGTTATGGGGCGATAATTTTTTGGTTCGTTTGTTTCCTCATTTTTTGGAAGCAGGAATGTTAAACCATTAACTAGCCAAGAGGGCATCAAACTAGGATTTTGCAAAACATCGTTGTAAAGTTTTGTTAGCAGTTCATGGCTTTTTGGGAAGGCATTCAACCAGAAGTTAGGAATGTTATCCTTTCCTGGAGACTTCCATTTGCTTGACCTCCTGAGAGCAGATCTTATATCCTCTACCTTGACCCCCTCCCACTTTTGCTCCTCTAAGGAGTCTAGGTCTGTAGATATTCTATCAATCCAAGGGGCCTTTTCATTGTGTGTTTTATCTTCTGCCCAGATTTTATTCCAAAATTCTTGCACTTCTTCTTTTGATGGGACAGGCTTTATTGTTACTGGTGTTTTCCCTATCTTCCTGTAGAAATTTTTGGGGTTATTTTTGAACATGTTATTATCTCGGAAGAATCTAACACGCTTTTCATACCTTGCTATGCGGGCAGCTTTAGCACATACCTTTTGCTTGATGGTTTCTATGGTGGCATCAATGTCAACTATGGTTTTTATTATCATTATTATTATTATTATTATTATTATTATTATTATTATTATTATTATTATTATTATTATTATTATTATTATTATTATTATTATTATTATTATCATTGATATTATTATTATTATTATTATTGAGCTCACTGCTTGGAATCAAACTGGGAATCTTGTGGTTAGTAGCTCACAGGTATATGGCGTATTGGTTAAGAGCTCGGGCTACTAACACCAATATTCCGAATTTGATTCCAAACAGTGACCTGAATAACAATAATAATAATAATAATAATAATAATAATAATAATAATAATAATAATAATAATAATAATAATAACAATAATAATAATAATAATAATCCCTCAGACTGGCATCTTTTCATAGACTCTTCCAAGCAAAGTCTGACGGCTGTGCTCCTGCACAATGGGAATAAATCCCCCAACCTTCCCATTGCCTACTCAGTCCATCTGAAGAAGTCATATGACATTATGGAGCTACTTTTGGAAGCTGTAAATTACGACTGGTTCCGCTGCGTTAATCTCAAGGTCATCGGGCTTTTTATGGCTATGCAAGCGGGCTTCACGAAGTATCGTTGCTTTGTCTGCCTCTGAGATAGTCGGGCCGTGTCCAAGCACTACAAGCAGAACGAAGGGATCAAGGAGTACTATCGTACCTGGTGAACACAATGTCCAAGAAAACCCTCTGGTGGACATGAACAAGGTGCTTCTTCGTCTACTTCATGGCTTAATGAAGAATTTCATGAAGGCCCTGGAAAAAAATGGCGTTGCTTTCCAACACTAATACCTGCTAAACTTGAGGAGGACATCTTCGTCTGACCTCAGCTCCGAGAGGTGCTAAAGGATAAAGATTTGAAGAATTACTGTCCTTAAACGAAATGAGAGCTTGGGGAACATTGAAGTCAATCTGTTATGGCTTCTTTGGTAACACACGGATACGAGATTACCAAATATGTGTCGAGAATTCGTTACAGTCTTATGAAGGCATAGGAAGCCGAATGGCACTCAAAATTCATTTCCTCCACATCCACCTTAAATTCTTCCCTCCGAAGTGATGAGCATGGAGAACGGTTCCACCAAAACATTTCTAAAATGGTGAGCAGCTACCAAGGCAAGTGGAACCCAAGCATGATGGGGGGTTTTTGCTGGATGCTCTTGCGTGACATCCCGGAAGCAAAGTACACAAGATCGTCAAAAGAGAAAAAAAAAAAACCTCGCTTCTAACTGTGTGCTGTACTATGACATGTGTGTATTATATAAACCATATAATTTAGTTCAGTCAATGTTTTGTATCTATGCTGTTTTTTTTTAAATTTCTATAATATGCCTTTGTATCAGATGAAATAAACGCATTATATTTGTTGGATTTATATACTGTATAATTAAAATAGGATATGTGAAATCAAAAATACTACAGCTGATAGAGCAAACTATAGGCTCATAAATGTCGGTTCCCGGATTCTGGGGAGTATATATCCACCTGATGTGGCTGAACGCTGGTCCTTCGAAGGCTTATTGATGCTTTACCAACAGATTGGACTGGAGCAACGTGAAATCAAGTGTTTACTCAAAAGAATATCGCATCCCCCGATCTAGGAATCGAAACCACAATCATATGGTCAAGAGTGCAACACACAATCACTAAGGTACGATCCTCCATGAAGAACAAATGAAATAATCCTTCGCTGTTTTGATAGGTGAAGCTGTCTTACTTAAACGGCACTTTATTTTATCGATTGCGGTAGAACGAACGGTGAAGTTGAAATCAATGGGATCTGAATTCAGAATACGATGTGTAGGATGAAATACTGTCAGGTAATTTCTCCGGGGTTACTATAATATGTAATGCTTATTAAGCAGCAAAGGGTTTGCAAAGATTTTCTGGGTGCAATAAACAAGTTATATCAAACGATAATGAATGAGGTGATCGACGTTACCCATGAAATAAAATGAGCTTAAATATCACTGGATTACAGAAATCATTACGCAGAAAAATTAATCGATTAGAATAATCCCCTTAAATATTAAAACGTAATTCAGATTTTAAAAAAGAGCAACAACCTCAATGTTTGTGAGAAGATGCTGCCTGTGGAAATCAGGGCACGCCCAGTACTGATTCAACAGCATCAATTTCTTCTCAGTGTTGAACGTTGCTGGATACTTCTGAATGTTTCGTAAGCGGCTAAGCTGCAGTACATGAATGACGACTTGCCAAACTCTGTGGGTCCGCTGAGAATTACACATACATGTGAAATAAAAATTGCAAGGCACATTACCAATGTTGGTAATCTAATAAATCGACAGTTCTATCTATCTATCTATCTATCTATCTATCTATCTATCTATCTATCTATCTATCTATCTATCTATCTATCTATATATATATATATATATATATATATATATATATATATATATATATATATATATATATATATATATATATATATATATATATATATATATATATATATATATATATATATATCTATCTATCTATCTAGCTAGCTATATTAAAAAATATCAGAAATAGTAACATAACGCTTAAAAAGAAAGATACACCAGGGAAAAGTAGATAAGTAACCACACAGAAATGCCAAATAATCTCATAAGTACTGGACTGTAAAATACAAAGCAGTCATTCCATGTCCAACAACAACGAAGTAAACAACTAAAGGCAACAAACAGAGACCGTAAGAATGTATAATGATGAGCAAAATGCAACAATCTAAATCAACAAAGACAAAAATATGAACGGGAGGGAATACAAAACAAACCTAAAACCAAAAAACTGGAAACAGGGAATGTTAAACTTTGAAGCGGGGGAAAAGTATAAATTGTAGAGGCATAGAATTGCCAAACAGAGAGAGAATGGAAGACTCGGATGATAACAGGTACAAGTACCTTGGGATCCTGGAGCTGGACAATATCTTGCAGAAAGAAATCAGACATGGTCATTACTGCATATTTGAAGCACCTCAAAGTTGTCTTGAAATCAAAACTGAACTCAAGGAACATTGTGACTGCCATCAACATATGGGCTGTTGTTGAAGTCTGCTATATTGCACCCATCCTGAAATGCACACAAGCGAAGACTGACCAACTCGATCACTCTACGCGAAGCCCAGGATTTTTTTCGACATACGTCTTCAGTGTCTCTCCAAAATTGGCCATGCAGCAGTTTGTCTCCAGTTTGTATGACGTGCTGACTCTGTTTTACATTGCTGTCCTTTTCTCCTATAACGAGCTTGATGACTGTTTCTTTATTTACTGTCTTCTGTAGTTTCCTGCGCTGCTATGTAAATACTCTACTAGACTTTTTATTTCCATCTCTACAACAACAACAACAACAACAACAACAACAACAACAACAATTACTACTACTACTACTGCTACTACTACTACTACTACTACTACTACTACTACTACTACTACTACTACTACTACTACTACTACTACTACTACTACTGAGTGAGAGAACAGTGCATGCCATCAAAGTGATACTTGGAAAAAATGTACGAAGCCCATTATACCCATAATGACTACCCGTCTGATAAGAGTACACCAGGCACATGCATCACAAAATATGCACGCGACATAGTGATATCATATCAAGTTAAGCAGCCCATGACCTTGCAGATGGGGCCCAGTTAGAATTTTCTTCAAGTTGAGTAGCCCATCCCGCTCAAAAGGTCCCTGAATAAGGGTTGTTTAAGAATGTTGAATGAATCCCCCATGTTTCTAAAGGTGAATTATCCAAACTCCAAGCAATTCTTCTCAACACATGGCTATGATCCTACCCCACTACATCTGCCCGTGATCAATGATGCACATGTCAGTCACAAAGGGACATGTTCAACCATAATATCTCTTTCACTTACTTGTGGAGCAGTATAATTTAGAAGTCTCAAACAGCTATGATACCATTATTTTCTACTATGTTTACTGCATTTGATCCAGCGCAAAACTAGCCGAACGTATCATTGCGATTAGTATTTTAATATACTAATTTGAAGCAACAATGAGTATCCAGAAATGACGTAGTGAATTGCTTCCTTTGCTGCAACACAAAAGCACAAAACAAGATTACTATTATTATTAATGTTGTTGTTATTATTATTATTAATTTATTATCCTCCTCCTCCTCCTCATCATCATCATCAGTAGTAGTAGTAGTAGTAGTAGTAGTAGTAGGTGCAGCAGCAGTAGTAGTAGTAGTAAAAGAGCGAGAAATACTTTTTGAAATGTCAACAAGAAATTGTTTTCTGTATAAGAAAAGAATATAACAGAATTCGACGGAAAACACACTCACGTCCTGAATTATTCGGCCGTAGCAAAGGGTATGAAATTACTGTCCTCCTGTTTGTCTCTAGTCCTATGACGCGTAATCGTTACTCTCACGTACTCACCAACATATACATCATAGCTTCTCTTCATTTCTCTTCAATTACTATATAAAATGTTCATGACAGCTACTCTATTGCCTTACAATCTATGCTCTTATCCTTTTAATTGTACACCCATACAGCTTCTTTTATCTTAGTTACTTAAGTTTCCCTAAGAAATTTTGTTGATCGCTCATCAAAATAGCCAGATCACTAGCAGTTGTTGAGGATCAAATGAACAAATCACCAATGCACATAGACTGAATCAGTTCGTAATAAACTCCTAGGATCTTAAGCGGAACAACGGTCTAATGATAGAAGCTGCTAGGTTCACTTGTCTGGTATGCAAAACATAGTCCTTTTGAGTTTCAGTTCGACCAATATGTCTCTTAAAGTTTCCAATCTCAACAACAGGGGCTCTAGCGCCAAAATATACACTGGAGAGAAGTAGTGCAATGTTCCTGATGGACTTGCTGTAGAAGGCAAAAGAATTCCGAAATGCGATCTTTTAGAATTAAACCACCGGAGAATCATCTGCACAGTATAGCAATCTAGTCTCGGTGAATAGGATCTGAAACCAGCTGATCTTAGTTTATTCAGCTGATAGCAACTACATCGGTTTCATTTTATGGCATTCACTTGCCCTCTGTTGGTTAAGATGGCAAAAAAAGAAACAAAAACAAGAGCTGGAGTTGATTCATGTTGTACAAAAGGGTTACAGTGACTGATAGCAAACTGTCTCATGTAGATTATACAGCTTGTTTACAAAATTGTTTTTCATTGATTATTTTATCATAACACTTTTCTATTGCTTTTTTTCTTTTTTCGTGGAGCTGAAAATTAATTACACAACAAAGACAATCACGTTTTCTGTTGTGTGCCGAGAAGGCTGTGACATTTTAACTCCGTTTTATATATATTTCTTCACAACTTTGGTCTCTGTTGAAGCAATGACGTATATATTAAGCTATGAAAAATGCCATGCACATGTATTAAATCTTATTTCAGTGAATAACATTTCTGTCGTCAGTTGGTATTTTATTCATGTATTTTACCGGTTAATTGTTGATGTACCTGCATGAAAATGAATATTTTTGAAATATGTAGTATATATCCTTTTTAGAGCTAGATGCATGTACGACATAAAATGTTATGACCCTGTCATAAATTGGAGACTCATCTAAATTACTAAAACCTACAGCTACATTTGGTGCCAACCCGCTCTATGATATAAAGGAAAGTAAATGGGTTTTTATAGGTTTGACTATGAGCATTTATTTGTTTGATTAACTAAATTCCATACTCACTAAATTATGGTGTAAATAACAATTTTCAGTGTTAATATTATTTTCAGTAAGAACAACCTGATAAAGTGTGTGACAAAGGTAGTATTTTATGTTACAAGCGTAGCCTGCCCAACTAGGTATTTCACAGTTCCAGATTACTTGGATACAGTTTCATTGATAATGCATAAATTGGACCGAGTTAATGTTTAGAAAATTCTTGCCTACGATTCCATGCAAAAGATCGATCTCAAGAACTCGTGAAAGCAAAGAGAACTTCTCAGCTATTTTGCGATGTCTGCAGATTTGTAATTGACACACCACACATTTGTACATTTGTATGTACGTATGTATGTATGTATGTATGTATGTATGTATGTGTGTATGTATGTATGTATGCATGCATATATGTATGTATGTGTGAGAGACAGAGTGAGTATGCACATATACATGTATAAAGAGAAGAAAAGACAGGCAGATAATAGACGTGTAGACAGTAAATAATCACTGTAATATTTTATGATTTTCATACTTGTAGTTCTAAAAGAGAAATGCTAGGTATAACTGAAAAATTCCTTTTCATGGTGACATATCAGAAATACATCCGTAAATGCATAAATAACAATAACAAAAGACCAAAGAGATGATATTCATGAAAAGTAAGCTTCTATACATGTGTATGATATTTTTCATAGCCAAACACACGTCGCAGTTTCGAAAAAAGGTGATAGCGGTGAGGAAATATGTAAAAAAAATAGTTATGTCAATGTCTTCTTCACTGTCACACTTCGCAACACGTGTCTATCTTCTTTGCTGTGCACCAGATTTGTAGCTGCTCGTAAAAACTTAAATAAAACAGCGTTATCATAAAATAATCAATGAAAAACAAAATTGTTAACAGGTTCTACATTCCACAAGAGACTGTTTACTATCGGTTGCTGTAATCCTTTTGTATAAAATGAAGCACCTCCACTTCTCACCTCTCCATCTTAACCTCTCGATGAGAAGTGAGGGCCATAAAAGTAAGCACATTAACGCTACTATACAATTATCAGCTATACAGCAAATAACCTCTATTGTTGTTCATGTTAATTCTGTCACTTGCACAATGGTAAAATGGATAAGGTATCAGAATTGCAGCTTATAAGTCAGTAGATGTCATTTAGTATTCGATTACAGCCGCAGTACGTGGTTCTCTAAGTAAGAAATAGTGATAAATAGAAAGTAGAAAGTTAGAAAATATCTAATTTCCAGATCTTATTAAACCATGGAAAACATAGTGGCATTTTTCAAATAATCTGTCAGGTAACGATGGAATTAATATGAAACCGTACGACTACTATAACTACAACTATTCCGCTTTCCTAAGCAGCAACATCTATGTTTAAGAAAATTGAAGTAAAATTTTGCTCAGAAAATTAACTATGGGTCAGGAGAACCACTTCAAATTATTCACAAATATTTCTATCAAGCAAGGGAGCTTCCATATGGTCAATCAATTATCTAGATTTAACAGCCGAATCTCTTTCAGATTACGCCCTGTTGTTATCGGAAAACGGAAGGGATACATTAGATAGTGTTTTCAAGAGCCCGTAAGAGACGTGATGGTATTTACGGGGTTGGCTATTATCAAACGTTCTTTCAGTCAGGCTGAGTTGTGCTTAAACAGTAATAAACAAATAATGCTAGCAATCGATAAAGAAACAAATCTCTAAAAAGTATTATATTAGTGTAGAAGCGTGATTGGGTGGGACAAGACCTTCTGTTATAACCATTGCGCGGATCTCATTGCTCTGGAACGTTTACAGAAACCGTCCTATACACATATGCCAACATAGCAACACCCCATATGCGCGTGTGCGTATGTGTTTGTGTGAGAGAGAAAGAGAGAGAGAGAGGGGAAAAGAGAAACAAAGAGAGAGAGGAAAAGACAGAGAGAAAGGAAAAAAGAAAAAGAGAGGGGAAAAGAAAGAGAAAGCGAGAGAGTGAGGGAATGTATGCATATCTGTGTGGGCGTGCGTGTATGTATGTAGGTATATATGCATATATACACGAAGGGCAGAAGAGCTCATGAGTAGTGAACGACCATCCAACAGTATATAAATATGTATTTATGTATGTGTTTGTGTATATATACGTATATATATACATACATATATATATATATATATATATATATATATATATATATATATATATATATATATATATATATATATATATATATATATATATATATATATATATATATGTATGTGTGTGTGTGTGTGTGTGTATATCTTTTTGTTTGTAATATTTAATTTTAAATTTTATATATTTTTATATGTCAATATATGTACATATTGTTTCTGCGCGTGCGCGTGTATGTATGTGTGTATGATAGATGGGGCTCGTTACCGGTAGTGAAAGCAACTCTTCTAGGAGAAAGACACTTTGACATAAAACCGAGTCATGGTTAACACAGTCTCCTTAATTGGCTGCACTTTCAAACCCATGACTGTGCGAAGTTGTAGATTGAAACGAAGCCGCGGCAGTTTCCTTTTGAGGAGACGCCTTAGTGAAGGTACTCAAATAAAAATTTTAAAAACCTGCAGTAAACTTGGTACTAGTTATCTTGCTTGCGACTGGAATTTACTCTTTTGACCCAGCGAGTACAAAAAGTGTTGTACATCGTGAAATATTACAAACAAATCCAATTAAGAGCAGATGTCGCCGACGCATACAGACATGACCGGTTGAAAGCATACAGTTACAAATTTTCACATAAGGTGCTAGGTTTCTTATCTTAACATCGCCAACATGTTTTCATGGACAATATCTACTTTTGGTGTTTGCGGTTCTTCCTGAAACATGATGTTCAGATCATCTTGTCGAAGAAGTAGCAGGTTTCAGATTATTCTGGAATGGGAAGTCTAAGGGAGAAAAGAAAAGGCAAGGTGGTGTTGGGTTTGCAACCAGAAGTCATTTATTAAAGGACCTAGAACAACAACAAAACACAAACAAAAGCAGAATAAAACTTCGGATCCCTCTTATTTGTGGACTTTTTGTAAATGAAGTTTTCACTATTTATGCTCCTCGACGTTCAGCTGTCAAAAAAAAAAAATATATATCCATGCATTTTAGGAGAAGCTTAAAAGAAGTATCTGTCAATCCCTTTGAATGAGAAGTTGGTGGTGCTTGGTGACTTTAATGCATGTTTTAGTAGAGTCTATGGTGTTTGGAATGTAGTCAGGTGTTACGGAATAGGAAAGAGGACAATCATCTTATTAGAATGGAAGATAAGAAATTGTAAATGTACCTTTTATATGGAGAGCTCAACTCTTGTAAGCGATGACAACATAAACAAAGAAAAAGGTATAAAAATTATGTGAACGAAAACATGAAGGAAGTAGAAATGGACAAATGTGATTAAGAAACTGATGCTCTGGATCGCAATAAGTGGAGGGTGCTGTTAGGACTGGTTGCAACGCCTGAGAGGAAAAGATGACTCAGCGCTCTGAGCTTCAAAGGGCCTGTCGTAAAGGAACAGTTGGAACTGAAATGAACAATGAATATTGGATAAGTATTGTGTGCGACCGTGTTCTGTTGTCAAAAGCAGGATGCGTGAAACATAGGAAGACTCATAAATATCGAAATGCCCAAGCAGATAATAATCTTGAAACCCGCCACTTCTTAAAACTTGTGTCATATATCACAAAACTTGGGAGACAATATCTGAACTTAAAGTACATATGCTAGTTCACGAAAGCATCCTCCACAATCAGATATATATATATATATATATATATATATATATATATATATATATATATATATATATATATATATATATATATATATATATATATAAAATAATATAGATTTAATCAAAAGATTAAATGTGGTACTTAAAATGTTTGAGGCACCAGAATGTGGTAGGGTAAAAACCAAAAATAAAATCAAGAGATTTGGTGAATAAAATTTGAAGATAAGCAACAAACATTTAATGGGTTATAGCAGTACGTACGTTTCGTACAAGCTCCATTTATTCATGTAGTGAGAACACCACATAGAATTTACAATGAAAATGTACTCCTCAGCTGCATAATGGAATTTCATTTTAGAAAGTCATTTTGAAATATTTGCAAAAAACAAGACTAAGAGAAGAAAACATACCATCACGACTATGCTGCTGTTTAACAGATTCTTAACAGCATAGTCGAGATGGTCTGTTTTCTTCTCTTACTCTTGTTTTTGCAAACATCTTCAAAATGACTTTCTAGAATGAAATTCCATTATGCAGCTGAGGAGTACATTTTCATTGTAAATTCTATGTGGTGTTCTCACTACATGAATAAATGGAGCTTGTACGAAACGTACGTACTGCTATAACCCATTGAATTTGTGTTGCTTATCTTCAAATATATATATATACATATGGCTACCGATTAATTGTCATATATTATTTACAGATACATTCCTCTATTTACATAATATCGCGGTCTCTTTGTTTCTTTTGTTGCCTTTTCTATCAATATATATATATATATATATATATATATATATATACATAATAAATCTATGAGCCAGGTATAAACAGTAGCTGCACGAAATCGCGAAATATATTTGCCACGTAAATGTGGCACACCCTTAAGGGTTGATGCGACTGTAGCCTGTAACCGTAGGAAGACATCACCTCCAGCTAGCTATTGACACATATCGTTTGCCCTATTAGTATTTACAAAGGGAAGTCATCCTTCCCATCTCTAGTCTAACGTGATACACATGGATCCTGTTTCTGGGCATTGACCCGTCGTCAGCGTGTGACAACCACCGGCTGGCGATGTGAGGTGGTTCCCAATGCAAATATATATATATATTTTCCAGTGACGAAAAGTCACTGATCTCGAAAAAGTGGAAACAAGCAACAATAAATCTTTGGGCGAGGTATAAATAGTAGCTGCATGACATAGTGAAATATATTTGCAGCTACTGCTTATAACTCGCTCGGAGATTTATTATTGCTTGCTTCCACTTTTTCGAGATCAGTGACTTTTCGTCACTGCAAAAAGTATAAATATATTTGCATTGGGAACCAATTCACATCGCCAGCCGGTGGTTGTCATACGCGGATGACGGTCAATACCAAGCAACTCGGGTCCGTGTGTATGAAGTCAGACTGGAGATGGGAAGGATGACTTCCCTTTGCAAATACTGATAGGGCACAGTGTGTCAATAGCCAGCTGGAGGAGATGTCTTCCTGGGGCTACAAGCTACAGTAGTATCAACCCTTAAGGGTTAACTACATTTAAGTGGCAAATATATTTCACGATGTGTGTATATATATATATATATATATATATATATATATATATATATATATATATATATATTTGCCACTATCACTCTCTCTCTCTCTATCTATCTATCTATCTATCTATCTATCTATCTATATATATATATATATATATATATATATATATATATAGAGAGAGAGAGAGAGAGAGAGAGAGATATAGATATAGATATATAATACGCGTGTGTGTGTACGTGCATTTATGCATATATACATATCTGCCTTTCGCCAAAACTTCTTTAGTTTGGCTGCACGGCTTTCTCTGCTAGCATGCTAAAATATGGTACTTTTGTGTTTAAAGAACCGAGGTTTGACCTTGATCGCTCCAGTTTTCTTTCTTGTGTTACAGTTTATATATAGTCGCTTCACCTAATGTGTGCACAAAGGAAGGAAAGATTTTTCTCTATTCAGACTTTCGGTACATTGCTGGGACTATATATAGAGCGTGGTCACAGCTGACGAGACTTTGCTCCCTCACTTTGAATCAGAATTCAAATGGCTGTGTTTGAAAGTGAAACACCCAGAATCGCGCATGCGAAATGAAAAATTCAATGCCTCAACTTTAGGCGGGAAACATATGGCTAACCGTGCTTTTAGGGCGCAAAACTTCCTATCCTGGCTGGGAAGTTACCTGGAAAAGGGGTCTGCATTCACTAGTGAAGTTATAGTGAAATGCTGGCTAACAAGCTGAAACCAGCAATTCGCACCAAACGCTGATGTCTGTTGTCAGAGCAAGTCTTATAGTTGCACAACAATGCATACCTAGATATGGCCGCCCATACTGTTGAATCCACTGAAAAATTGGATTTGGCTTTGTTGGATTAACCTGCATATAGTCCAGATTTCCATTCTTCTGACTATCACGAACTTGGACCGCTGAGACAGTTTTTACAAGGTAGTCAATTTCCTACGAGAAAAGATGCAGAAGGAACGGTATATAAATGGCTGCGCGAACAGCTGAAAAACTTCTTTTCCTATGAAATAAGCAAGCCTTTGAACTGTTGGCAAGAGTGCAATGAAAGGCAAAAAGACTATGTCGAAAAATGTTGTAATTGCTAAATCGTTGGTTTTCTAAATTCTTTACTATATACTAGAGGGACCCGTGAATATTTCACGGAATTAGTGGCAAACTTATTGGGTTATTTCTGAAAACATTTTTCAAAAAACCTGAAGGCGTAGCCTGTGTAATATTTGCATCAAAAGATAGATGCTCATCTACTAATCATTGAATTGTGAAGGAAACTGGAATACGATGATTACTTAATGCTCTTTATATATACAATTCATATACTATTGATAATAAAACGAGTTTATAAACGCATTTTTCAGAAAATATATAGTTTTAGACCTTCTATATGACTATTTCAACGATATAAAATAGAAAATAAATAAATATTCATTTTATATACTGTATGCACAATTTTATAGACTTAATACACAACACTTAACATCTTTCTCTCTCAATCTTCCTGTTGTTACCTTTCTCTTTCCTCTTTTTATTTCGCTCTTCGCCTTCCCCTTCAACTAATTACGTAAAAGCATTACAGAGGGACTAAGTAACGTATGAAAAAGTCAGTTAAAAGAAAAAATTACACATTTCAGTCACCACCAACTGTCCATAATCTTCCAACTCCCCATCCTCTACTCCTCTCCCCCACCATCACCTCCTCTCCCCCACCATCACCTCATCTCCCCCACCATCACCTCCTCTCTCCCACCTCACCTCCTCTCTCCCACCTCACCTCCTCTCCTCAACCCAACCCTCCCCTCCCAACCCTTCCAATTCCTTCCCATTCAACTAAACACGTGGAAGCGTTACCAACGGGCTAAGTAAAAGAGTGAAGAAGTAAAATTTTTATAAGATTACAGAAAGAAGAATGCGTATAATTTTTGACTTACAATGAGTTATCTATCTATCTATCTATCTATCTATCTATCTATCTATCTATCTATCTATCTATCTATCTATCTATCTATTTATTTGTTCCCGTCTGTCTGTATCTCTCCTCCTCCTCCTCATTCCCTTTCATTCTCTCTCACTCTCTCTCCCTCCCTATCTCTCCCTCTCCCTCCCTATCTCTCTCTCTCTCTCTCTCTGTATATATATATATATATATATATATATATATATATATATATATATATATATATATATATATATATATATATCGATATTTATATATATGTATATAGATATACATGTGTGTATGTTTGTGAGCGTGTCCAAGTGCGTGTGTTTTTGCGTCTTTCACTCTTTGTTTCTGTCTGTCTGTCTGTCTGCCTCTCTCTCTCTCTCTGTGTATATATATATATATATATATATATATATATATATATATATATATATATATATATGGCATAGATAGATAGTGAGATAGATAGATATATAGATAGATAGATAGATAGATGGATGGATAAATGCTTATATGAAAGTATATTTGTTAGCGTGCATGTATGTGTGCGTCTAGTATGTGTATTTATATCATCATGGATTAAGCAAAGCCTCGTGCGTTTGGACAGAAATACTCCGTTGCTTATGTAACCGATCGTCTATGCTCTTAAGCTCCTTTTACGCCAACATCAACTTCCCATTTCCTATTTCCGAAATCGATAAAAATAGCTATCAGTTGAAGTACTGCAGTCGATACAGTTGACTAAAACACTTGGTTTTGGTGCCCCAACATGGCCACCTAGCAATAATTGAAACTTATAAGCGAATAAAAGCAAAAACAAATAATCTTTACCAATTTCTGGCGTACGATTTTGGATCTGTGACCTCTATGAAACTCGTTTTCATACAAATAAACCTTATTTTTGCATATTTATCCATTATGGCAACGGTAAAATATTTTCTAGAAATATTTTGTTTTCAGTCATAATTTTTTCGTATTGTAATTTAATGCTGATTCGATTTAGAATTTGTTTTATCTGGAGGGAATCGTAATAAAAAAGAAGCAAGAATATAGAATTTTGACAGTGAAAATGTGTGTTTTCAGGCAATAATTTAATAATGCACTGTTTGAATATAATGACATGGAAATACTTTTGAATCGAGCTTAAATGATTGAAATATTTCTGATAATAGAACGACTTTATAAACGCATTTTGCAGAAAATATATAGTTTTAGACCTTCTATATGACTATTTCAACGATATAAAATATGAAATAAATAATTTTTTTAGAAATTGTAATGTCAAAAATAAATAACATTGTGTAAGGAGAGAAATATTACTGGAAAATAATATTTCAAACACAATGGAAATTATATGAATTCCTGAATATTTTAACCAGCTTTGGGTCATGCGCCAACAAGGAGACTCTTCGAGAAGGAGCTTATAAAAGGAGCCATTATGTGTTCAGCAAGAAAGAGACCGTCAACGTTTCAGTTTGGACTGCGAGAAGTTACAGTGAAATTTCGTTTCAGATCACACTTACTCTGCTGTCTTACTAATGGAATAATCACACCTCTGTAGTCTTAACCAATTCAATCTTGAACAACCATAAAGAAATGGGAAAGGCATGGACGGAATGTCATTGATCATTCATGAATAGGTTTGATCTATATTGACCTAGAACTAACCAACAACAAAATTTAAACAAGTCAGAAATACAATGGCTTAGATTAAAGATGAATGGAAATGCTGAAATCGAAAGACAATATGTCGTGAAATGTTGCAGAAGTGTAGAAAATATTGAAAGCGTTTCTCATGCACACAATTTGACAATCAAAATATCAAATCAGCAATCGATTCCCACGGTAGGTGAATGATTTCACCTTATCTCTCTTTAACTTTCGACCTTGAATGTTCAATTTACAGCTTACGTAATATCTATCGTATTTATAAATTCCATGTTCTCGGTTAAAATTCTCTCTTTCTTTCACGATATCTCAGGATTTATTTTATCAACATTTCCGTCTACATAATGTCACTGTTCTTTCTGACACGTCCAACATCACTCGATTTTAATGACATAATGGTCATGGCAATGTTATCTACTATCGTTTGGGAATCGGTTTTAGTCTTTTCTGATCGTTCGTACATTTCGTGTATAAATGCATTTATAGACAAGTTTATTTGGGGTTTTTGCCTAAAAATAACTTTTTCTGCGCATTTCTGAAATGATACGTTATTTTCAAATTAGCATTTTAAAGATTAAGGATATTTTATATTTAAAAATGGAAATTTATTTTTCCAGTGTTTATCAATAGGTATAATTTTTATTTTGTTTGTATTGTTACAAACCGGAGTACATTAGTAAAATTGTATACAATCTGAAGAGATGTTTCTTCAACTTTGATACAGATACTCCAACTAGTTCATAGAATATCATTTCGTTTTATTTTTTCAGAACCATTCTTAGACCTACAACCTTCTTTTCGGTATTCATTTCGAATGTTGTTTCAAATTCGGTCGGATAAATTTATGTGAAAATTTCCTTGTTACTAATCGACGTCGTGCATGTAATACGCATCGATTTTATTCCTATTTAGCATCCTTAAAGTGTAGGTTTCGAAATATTTTGTCTACGCAGATTTTGGATTGATTAAGAAAATCATATATCCTCGTCTCACACCCAATTTGAGCGGGATTTTGTTTGAAAATTTGTGTAGTAACATGGAACAAATAACAAAATGTTAGAAATGTTAGAAAACCTTCATGTATGATTCAAAT
The DNA here is from genome assembly GCF_046866305.1 of Octopus bimaculoides. Lineage (NCBI taxonomy): Eukaryota > Metazoa > Mollusca > Cephalopoda > Octopoda > Octopodidae > Octopus > Octopus bimaculoides. The sequence goes on from NC_142934.1 coordinate 48,794,877, forward strand.
TGCATGTCATTTTTGGTGGCATTTCTATAATAGAACGATTTAATCAATTTCTATAATAGAAGGCTTTAGATAATTCGTAAAGGCTGTACGGTGGTTATATTCTTCAATTTTTGAATTCATTGGTTCATGTTAAATAAGTGATCGATGCTGGCAAACTCATTTCGGAATCCCATTTTTTCCTGTGGCAGATTTACGTCTTACTGATTACTAATTCTGTTCTTCGTGATGTTTGATGATGACTTGTATATGGTGATAGGAAAGGCTCAAAAATCGATAAATCGTTATGTACTTTCTCTTTCCAGTTTTTGCTTTAAACTGTAAACTTTAATTAGTATTAGAGAAACATGGTAAATTTTCATGGTCTCGAAAGACTCATAAAAGGACATGATTGATATAATTGCTTCATGAAGATAATGAACTACTAAAATTTATTCAGCTGCTTCAAATATCCGGAAGTTGCATTCTGGTATCTTTATGGTGAACCTCACTGAGTCATTGAAACATTTACAGAAAGCATGGATTAACTGAGCACCCAGCTTCAGGACGGAAGGAAATATTTAACAATATAGAATGCTGAAATCAAAGACTTGCCTCACTTCATTAATAACAATACATATATACACCCAGCATATATGTATTATATCACAACATATGTACGTGTATGTGTATATGTGTATACGTGTGCGTGTCACTTGTGTGTAAAGGCTTGCATGTATGTATACCATACTTCATGGCGCCACTTTAAAATGAAGCAGTGTGAACATTGATCAGCGAGCGGCAAACATAGACAAAGGTAATGCAATTTATGCCTAATACACTGGCTCCTAGAAATTTTTACAATAAGAACCATAGTTATAGAGATGAAAATTCTTGATACAATTGAATGAAAAATTAGTATTCGGTAGAAAAATTATTAGTTATAGATAAACATGAAATAGTGGAAAGAATTAGAGAAGGATAATTCATGTATGTATGAATCAAGCAAAAAATGATATATTTCCAGATCGCTGACATTTAAATAGAAATTATGTAATCAGTAGCGTATGCATAATTAAACAAGATAACGGGAAAAAAAACTATATATATTATCATCAGCTTAATATAGTAAATTGTTCCTTCACAGTGTGTCAATTTAGGTGGCAACAGCTCAAGCAGAAAATACAATAGGCTTATCAAATTCAGTGGGACTACTAACAAAACTCTGATTAACTACTATTGTTGCAAAGCTCAGACGTACAAACGCCAACAAAGAAGCAAAATGAAATAACTAAGAATGCAGCTGCTTAAACATCGATCATCTGGGAGGTACTTAATATGAAAAAGCAAGAACCTTGTTACACGCGTAGGTGTGCATTCAAACATATATGTACACAATGTGTGTGTGTGTTTGTGAATGTACTATATATGTGTGTATGTATGTATGTATATATATATGTATATACACGCACAAGCACATACACATACGCTTATACACACACATGCATACATTTAGAATATATTCGGGACTCTGTATTGACAATTATATCTACATTTACGAACATCCGCCATCTTGAGTTACGATTAGAATTGTCAGCAAAACAGCAGCATTGTAGATTTTCATAATCTTTATAGCTGGGATTTGGTTCGTATTCTTGTTTTAAAAACCAGTCGCAAAGCCTCCAGATATCAAAAGTTGCTAAATATATGCATTAATAAGTAATTACGTGTTAATTTATAAATCTAAATGTTTCCACGTTCCTTTATTATAGTCGAATATGTCAAACAGAACGTAAAAGATACAGAAATATATTCATATAATATGTTGTTGTTTAATCCCTAGTCAGCCTTAATCTAATATTGATTGTAATTCGTAATCACTCTGTCGTCCAGCAATGATTATGTGTCCAGTATAACTGAATAAATTAGCCAATGTGCCTTCCATTTCATTACAGTGAAAGTTGTTATTTTTGAGATATTTTGACTGCTGTTTCTTCCAGCCTACAGAATTCGTAAGAGCGCATAGTTTCGGCAATCTACCATTACATGGGTGTGTGTGTGTGCGCGCGTATATATATATATGCATGTTTGTGTGTACGCGCGCGCTTGCGTGTGTACGCATGTGTGCATGTGGATAAATTTCTTTATAACTATGCCATACTCAAGTAGTTTGTTTTCACATTTCGTGACGGCACATGGTTGTCAACCAGACTCGGCCGTACATGACTAACCTCGGATACAAAAGTTCACATTATGTTATTGTCAATATTTGAGCCTTTATTCAATATACAAATCACTTAAACAGCTCAGTCCAACCAGCGATCGGAGTCTTGTAACACTAATATTTAGTCCATTAGCTATCTCTGATATTTTCTGTCACAATGAATAGGCTCGTACAGGCTGTATCTCCAGGATACATACATGAGCTCTGTAACGGGTGGTGTAAAGAACATTTTCAGATGCTTGTAAAGATATATATGCACACACATCATGAAGAGAAAACCATTGAATTTCAGATATGATTCTAAGCGAAAGTTGCTCG
>NC_142934.1:48802394-48864894 GCF_046866305.1 Octopus bimaculoides
AAAAAGAAAAAGAAACAGATCTGTAAATTCTACCTAAATGGTACCTGCTGGCACGGGGAAAAGGGACGAAACTGCAAATTTGCCCATCCCAAACACCACCAGCTAAACAAGGTAGATAACCACTTACAACAAAATAAGCGGGAGCGCAGAAAAGGGAAACCAGAAAGCTTAAATCTACGTACACAAAATCCACCGAATACCAACAGGACTCACAAACAGAGAAGTCTGTATATTCCTTCTCCTCCCCAAAAAAGGCTATATGCAGAGGCTGTACGAACTGCAGTAGCTGAGCAGCAAGCTTTTTTAAGCTTGGCCCAGAAAATGGTACAACAGTTAACGTGCATGCAGAGGGTACAGAGTCAACGCCACACGAACCATTGTCCAAGACCACCACAGATGATGGATCAGGGATGGGCACCGCTAACACCAGGAACCCCTGCACAGATATCACACCCATATTCCTACTGAATATCCGGGGCCTATTACGAACAGGCGGCAAAGACAAGTTCCTATACCTGAAAGACCTAGCAACATGCAATCAAGCAATATGCATGGTGCTTACCGAAACGCATCTAACACCTAATATAGCAGATGCGGAGATAAATATACCAGAGTATGCCGTACTCCGAACAGACAGAAGGGATAGAAGTCATGGGGGAGTTGCAATGTACATCCGAGAAGATGTCACACCCCTACTACTACTATCACACTCAAACTCTGTATGTGATACTTTAATAGTACACATAAAACAAATTGATGTAGTTGTATGCTCAACATACCGTCCACCAAATACCGCAAAGCAGGAAGGTAAATTTGAGGACAGCCTCAGACGCATAGAAGAGGTCCTGACAACCAACCAGGGGAAGCAATATTTTGGATCTCTGCTTCACAAACAATGTGAGCCTAATCCATAATGTGAAAATAACGCCCACATCTCTCTCAGATCATAACATTATAGAATTAACTATGTATGGTCCTAGACAACCCACTGACACCCACCCCAGCAGGAGGACTCAAGCAATATCCAACCTGAATTTCCACGGGCGGACTGGAAGTCAATTCGCAGAGAGATTCGAAATCAAAACTGGCATGACAGGCTTTCTATACAAGACAATGACCTCAAACTAAGTCATTTTATGTCAACCATACAAGACATATGCACCAAATACGTGCCATATAGAAAGACCAGCAAACATGCCAATAGAATTCCTAGAGACAGGAAAATCCTTATGAGACACAGAACAAAGGTCTCAAACCAGTTAAATAGAGAACTGGAGGATAGGAAAAGGGCTAAATTAAAACTAACACTGTTAGAAATAGAAAACAAAATTAAACTCTCCCATGAAAAGGAGAGAGCAGAGAAAGAAAAGAGAGCAGTAGAAAGCATAAAAACAAACCCCAAGGCTTTCTATAGATTTGCAAAGGAGACTGCTACGGTGCAGTATAAGATAGGACCCCTGTTCCTGCCTAATGGCTCACTGACTGCAGATCCCACATGGATAAGTGAAGTGCTCAGTACACAATTCAAGAGTGTCTTCACCTCTCCTCTGAGTCACATGCAGATAAAGAACCCAGCTGATTTCTTTGAAAATAGCACTCAGCAGAAGGGGACTGCATCCATTACCTACATCGACATTGAAGAGGAAGATGTGATAGCTGCCATAAATGAAATGCGCTCAAATTCGGCAACTGGCCTCGATGGTTTCCCAGCTGTCCTCTTAAAGTCGTGTAAACAAGAATTAGCAGGACCACTCCGGATACTCTTCCAGAGTTTCCTTGCAAATGGTAAACTTCCCAAAAAGCTGAAGGAAGGCACCATATGTCCTATCCATAAAGGTGGAAGCAGAGCAGAGGCTGGAAACTACAGGCCCATCTCTCTGACTTCACATATTAGCAAAGTCATGGAACGAATTGTCAGAAGGAGATTGATTGCGTTCCTAGAAGAAAATGACTTGCTGAATGAGACCCAGCATGGTTTCCGTCCAGGTAGAAGCTGTCTCACGCAGCTCTTGCAGCATTATGACTGGGTCTTGAAGCAGCTACTTGACCGTTCAAATGTTGATGTGATATATCTCGACTTTGCAAAAGCCTTTGACAAAGTTGATCATGGCTTGATATGTCACAAGCTGCGAAACCTTGGCATAGCTGGTAAATTGGGAGAGTGGCTGCATGACTTCCTGAATGGTAGAAGTCAGACAGTTGCAGCCAATGGAGAACTATCTGGGAAACACAAATATTGAGCGGTGTTTCACAGGGAACTGTTCTGGGGCCACTACTGTTCATAGTGGGCCTTCTGGACATGCCCACGGTCACTCGGAGAGCCACTGTCACTAGCTATGCTGATGACACAAAGATATCTCAGGCAATAAAGAATCCTGATGATATTGTAAGCCTGCAGAATGACCTAAATGCAGTATATGAGTGGGCAGAGCAAAATAATATGCAGTTCAATGCCAAAAAATTTCAAGTACTGCGCTACAAGACCACAAGTACCTCCCAACTGGCATACACAGGGCCTGGAGGTACTGCAATCCCAGAACCACAAACAGTAAGAGATCTGGGCATCAACATGTGTAGTGATGCATCATTTCACATGCACATTGTCAAGTTGACAGCAACGTGCAGACAACTGGCAGGGTGGATACTGAGGACTTTCCGTACAAGGGATCAAAAAGTCATGTTGATTCTATGGAGGACATTTGTTCTGAGCCGTCTAGACTATTGCTCTCAGTTGTGGTCATCACACGGTGTTAAGCCGACAGCAGAACTCGAGGCAATTCAGCGGCACTATACAAAAAAGATCGCCACAGTCCAACAGATGAACTACAGGGAGCGACTGAAGGCACTAGGTCTCTACTCCCTGGAGCGCAGGCGGGAGAGATATGTAATAATATACATATGGAAAATACTGGAAGGACTGGTGCCAAACTTTGGTATCAAGTACTACAGGAATGCCCGCACGGGTCGCCACTGCATGGTGCCAAAGGTACCGTCCACTGCATCTCACATAAGAACGAGATACTGCAGCAGTCTCGGTTTCAGAGGACCTCAGCTCTTCAATGCCCTGCCAAAACATTTGAGAGACATGCAAGACATGGATGCGGAAGTCTTCAAGACAAAACTTGACGCTTTCCTCTCCACGATACCAGACGAACCAATGGCTCGTAATGAGACGCAGTTTAGGGCAGCTGTGTCAAATTCTCTTATACACCAGATGTGCCATCAAAACTCTTGATTGGACCATATCAGGTGGGGGAGAAGAGCCATGCAGGGAACGTGAAAATCACGCTGGTGCACCAGCATGACCGCAGCCACTTGGCTGAAACACATAAATAAAAAAAATAAAAGGTATATATATATATATATATATATATATATATATATATATATATATATATATATATATATATATATAATATATGTATACAAGTATTTTGTACGGAAGATAGTGTATACTAGAAACTTTATTTATTACAACGATCGTTTCGGCATATTCTGCACCGCTCTTTAGTAAGTTGGGAACAATTTACTGAATTTCAATGCACCTGCAGTGCAGAAGTGCCTATTTAAGCGATATTTCGTACATAAGCTGATGAAAATCATGTTCGTCCATATGAGTATATAAATTACGGAGTATGAAATTTGTAGAAAAGTAAAAGATGTTTGCTATTGTTTTATAAATACAAGAAATAATTTTATTCATCGAAGTATGCACCCATATCGTCAATACACTTATATACAGATCCAGCCCGGATCTGTAAAAGCCTGGCAAGCTAGAGTAACTATTTTCTTTTCCCGATCAAAAAATTATCCAAATTCTAAAAGAAGTAGCAGTAGATGCGGGCAAGATCAGGTGAGTACAGTGGATGATGGAGAACTATCAACTCCAACTCCTGTTGTTTCCCCTATGTCATTTTTGCGATGTGTGGTCTGGGGTTATCTTACAATAAAATAGTTGTTTTTGACTAATCTAGGCAGTTTTGTTTTGTTTTTTTTTTTTGTAAATGTTTGCATCAATTGGTCCAGTTGGCTGCAGTATACTTCGGCCGTGATTGATAAGCCAGTTTTAATGAAATTATACTGGAAAACACCTACGCCAGTTCACCAAACACACATCAGCTTCTATTGATGAATTTTGCTTTTTGGAGTGTGTTTGGTGGCTTCTTTCTGTAAACTCTTATCACCAAGGTATAACCTAATTGATATGTTTGATATTTTAAAACGCTTTATTTTTGGATGGGATATTGTGCTTTCTTTTTTCTTTAATGCAAACTGTCAAATTTAACCCGAACACCCTATACATACGTACACACATATATACATAAACACATATACATATATATATACATATATATTCATCATATATTTATATATATATATATTTACACAACACACACACACACACACACACACACACACACACACACACACACACACACACACACACACACACACATATATATATATATATATATATATATACATTTCTGGATATCGACTGAAACACTTTCAGATACTGCTTCACTTTCGATGGTGTCAACTGACCGAAAGCGGTTAAAGAATACATGAATAAAGGCGTAAAACAAATATATGGATTTGTATGCTTAGAACTGGTTCCTTCTCCAATTCTTAGTATACAGAAAATTCATTTTCTCTCTTCAAATATCTCGCAAACAAGGAATTATTTTAATACAGTTCTATATTTAAGAGATGAGGAATCATTTACATTATTTACATTTGACGGATATTTATCCTCATCTTGTTTGTTGTTAACACAACGGCATATGGCATATGGCGTAGTGGTTAAGAGCGAGGGCTACTAACCCCAAGGTTCCGAGTTCGATTCACGGCAGCGACCTGATTAATAATAGGAATAATAATAATAACAATATAATAATAGTAACATCGTTAGGAATGGGAACCCAGGTTCGAAATTTCCCCAAGACACCTGACGAAGGCTGGAGGGTATATTAGCCGAAACGTTGTGTTAACAACAAACAAGATGAGGATAAATATCCGTCAAATGTAAATAATGTAAGGAATTATTTTGTCCTTAGTCATTCGCAACTAACTTCATCCGATTATTTATTTCTAAGTCATTTTGGATGTTGTGTGTTCAGAATTTGATCATATGCTCTTCGTGTAGATACAATCAGCAGTGCGAACAAAATTTCTTCCATTGTAAGAAATTTCACTTACATTTCAAAAAGAAAACACACTCCTGGATGAAATTCGTAAATCCTTTCAATTTTAGTTTCAAAATTTAGCATAGGGCCAGCAAATTTTGAGGAAAGGGGGAAGTCGATTACGTCGACCGCAGTATTTGACTGGTGCTTATTTCATCCGAAATACCGAAATCTTTGGAATATTCAAGCGTGAAAGTTATAGATATAGATTTATTATTTCATACGAACATGCTATTTTCATGTGTTATAGTGGCACAAGAAATTGATATCCATACAGAAAATTAGCGAAGGATGACCTGAATATGAGGTGATACTACACAGAAACACCGGCATTTTTTCTACTCAAGCTGCCTCCAAGCAGGCACTTTAAATTAGATGACATAAATTTGTCTGAAACCAACTAATTTCTAGTTAATTATAATATCAACAAATACACTCGGTCAATACCGCTCTTCTTGTTGACATAATGATTTTATCTCGAGCCACTTTATTTAATGTGAATATTCCGTATTTAAGCGAGTAACCAAATGGCTTTCTGTATTATGTAATTCAATTCAATTGGTTTTCAATAAAGAACTCCTGATACTAACTCAGCTCTTCACTTACGTGATTTATAGTCATAGACAGAAGTATATGTAACGGATTTTTTGCTGTCATTATCTACGAGGAAAATTATTTTTTCTACAAATAACCCGATCATTGAGTGCTGTCTGTAGTAGGCACCTGTGTTATCTAATTCCATCTTCCTTACATACATACATAAAAAAACATCTAATGTATGTACTTATGTCTATGTGTATGTTTATATGTATGTATTTATGTATATATGAATGAATGTATGTGTGTATGAATGCATATATATATATATATATATATATATATATATATGTGTGTGTGTGTGTGTGTGTGTGTGTGTGTGTGTGTGTTAGTGTGTGTGTTTGTGTGTGTGTGTGTGTGTGAATGCATTTAATATTTCCCCTGGAAAGACTTTCCACGAGACTTTCCACGTTCGAGTGTAAACGACCCTGCAATTGCGTACACCTAAATGCATGCGTATGTGGGTTTGTTTTCGTATATGTATATACGAATATATATACATATATATTGAGGCTGAATAAGAGTTTTACCAGTCCAACAGGAATTGGTGGTCCAAGATAATGATTGTAAATTGATTCCGTCATCAGAAAATACAGCCTCTATTTCAGGGAAGCTTTTTACATTTGAGGTGTACTCAAATAGGGAGAATGTCTTTCATCTATTTTTTTTAATGTTATTATTATTATTATTATTGTTCAGGTGACTGCTTCGAATCGAACTCGGAATCTTGGAATTAGTAGTCCGCGCTCTTAACCACTACGCCGTGGGCAATTATGGAGTGAATTTTTAGGGCTTATATATCTACTATTATTCTATCCTTTCGTAATACCGGTTCTCATATGCTGCTCGGTCTGTTTAGGAGGTTGATGTGTCCTAGCATATGTGCTGCTTCTTTTAGTTTTCGTATTTTCCAGTGGTGTTCTCTATCTATTATTTTAACTTCATCTCACAGGGGGAGGTGGTCTCCATTTTTCCATACATGATCAGCTATACTCGATTTATCAATATCTCATCGTGTCACAGCTTTGCGATGTTCGAATACCCTTATTTTGTGGGGGCGACATGTTTCGCCTTTATATAACCTACCACAACTGCATGGGATGGAGTCCACGCAGTCTTTGCTTATATTCCATTCTATTGGTGGTTTTACTCGAAGGAAATGTTTGCGAAGTGTTGTATTACTCTTGAATACTGTCCTGGTGTCATATGGGCCGCATATCTTTTGTATCTTTTCGGAGAGGCCTTTCACATAGGGTAGACAGACTGTGGCCAGTTTATTGGCATCATCCTCTCACTTCTTCATAATTGGAGTAGATAGTATACTTTTGGGGTACCTTTTGCTTAACAGATCATTATTGAGCTTGATCAATTGTTCGTGGTATGTATCACGATCACAGCTTATGTCCTTTGCATGATGTTTTAGGCACTGAGCAATCCCTCTCTTAACACTGTGTGGATGGTGGGAATTGAAGTCGAGGTATCGTCCAGTAAAGGTCGGCTTGGGGCATATGTATGTCCTGAATACATGCTTGGTGCGTGTTATTAATACGTCCAGGAATGCCAGCTGTTTGTCTGTTTCCTTTTCCATTGCGTATGGACGGCTTTATTGAGTTCACATGAACTAACAGCACTTGGACATCTTTCTGGTGGGACCAGAGTATAAAGGTGTCATCAACATATCGTAGCCATAGTGCTGGTTTTAGTGGTGTTGATCCTAAACCCAAATTCTCAAAGTATTGCATGTATATATTGCATGTATATATTGCATGTATATAATGGCGAACCCATAGCTAAACCGTCCTCTTATCGATATATATCAGTGTCCATACTGAAGTAGGTAGTTTCTACACAGAGGGTCAACATTTCTATCAAGTTTCTTATTGGTATACGAGTGCGTTCTTTTAGATGTGTGTCTGTCACTAGATTTATTTTTTGTATCACCGATAATACTTCACCAGTTGGAACTTTGGTGAACAGGCTTATCACATCTAAACTCAGCATCTGGTTGGATGCAATGGGGTTACCCTTGATCAATTCTGTGAAGTGAGTGGAATTATTCACGTACGATGTTGGCTTTCCTGTGAATGGACTGATTATATCCACAAGGAAGCGGCTCAGTGTATGACATGCAGAAGCTCTACAGCTCACTATATGTCTTAATGGAATACCATCCTTGTGAATCTTAGGGAGACTGTACATGTGTAGTAGTTTACTGTAGCGTTGAGTCAGTTGTCTGTAATTCATAGGTGTAAAGTGATCCTTGTTCTTGATCGAGATCTGCGATAAATTACTGTCTGTTTTCAGAGTTGGGTCTTTCTTTTCTTTGTTGTAGCTACCATCACTTATAAGACTTGCCAATTTTTCAGAGTACTAAGACTTAACCATCACCGTTGGAGCATTTCCCTTGTCCGCTGGAAGTATCATGATGGAATTGTCACTCTGTAGCCTTTTGATAGCGAACTTGTGTTCCTTAGTGATGTTTGGTTTAGGAAGTTTTGCTTTTTCTAGTACCTGTCTCATTTTCCACCTTAGTTCATCTCCCTGGACATTTGGTATCTTTATGGCTATCTGTACAATAGGGGCTATTATGTACAAGTATGGAATACGCGTGGTGGTTGTCGCAAAATTGAGACCTTTGTTCAGTACTGATTCTTCAGAACTTTCTACTTGTCGGCTACTTACATTAATTACTGCTTTCACAGATGGGTGACGGATTTCAGTCTTCATTCTCCGACCTTTCAGTTTCATAAACTTCTTAATCTGGCGTGTCTTCATCATTTCAAATTCTTTCATATATGACATTTCCAGATCTTGGTGGATTCTCTTTCTATCATCGTCTCTGGTTATTTTCCTAATTAATGATGATAACCTCTCTTTGATTTCGTTAACAACAAACAAGATGAGGACAAATATCCGTCGAATGTAAATAATATCTTATGTCTTAATATAGAAATGTATTTTCAAATGCTTTGTTATTTAAATCACTTGATATGACCAAACCGCAGTGTAAAATCTTATAAAAAAACCTACAGTGCTAGCATTAAATGTTTTACTTCCTGAAAATTACTTTGATAAAGTAAATCTAACGATATTGCATGAATTCTTCTGTATTTGGAGTGAACTTTTTGCTGACATAGTATACTTAGGATAATATCTGAAACAGTTAGAAATACATTTTGATCGCTTCATATACATCAATAAAGTCTCTCTGTTCTGAGATCCATCGTCATCATTATTATTATTACTAACAAATCGCGTCATATTAGGATTTTAAAGGATGAAACGTTTTACTCATGCCTGTGTTTGTGTATCTTTATTTCATTCACTATCTTCATATCAATCTATTTATTTACCTTCCTTCCTATACACCTATTTAACATTATAAATATATATTTGTGAGGGAACGCGTGCGTATGTGTGTATGCATGTACGTGCTTGTGCATATATGCACGCGTTTTTGCCTATGTGTACATGTAATTGTGTACGCGTGTGAATGTGAATTCACTTTACACTGTTGATGCTTCACACTATCCCTTTCCTGAGATTCTTGTTACTGTTTGAATGAATCAGCAACATAATAACAGAAAGAGCTGTACATCAAATGCAAACCACTGATAGAATTCTCTCGTGAAAGAGATTCCATTTCTCTACATCTGTTATTCCTTTTAATAAAGATATGTATCTCATAATTATTTTATTCATTATTTACTATGTCACATGGTCACTGCGTTTATGCAAAAGAAGCCAATATTTGTATACTCTATCAAATATCTAAACGCATACGCAAATTTCATACACACACAAGCGTCAGGAAGCAGGTTCACAAGCAAAATATTGAAAATACCTGAAACCATTTCTTATTTCATCGTTATATGTCAGAATCATATGTCCAAAGAGAGGTCGGTGCTTAGCCCGACGCCAATTCGATTTAAGTTAAATACAAAATATAGAGGAAGCTATGCTATAGGCATAATTTGCAATGAGGTTCCAATCGATACAACGTACTTTCAGCATAGTGAATTTAAGTTTTATAAGAGTCATTGCTTAATCCTGTACACAACAAATCATCAGTGAGAGAGTTACAAATCATACAGCAACGAGGGTCAACTGTTGTTCGATATATTATTTTATATATATATATATATACATTTATATGTGTGTATACACACACACACACATACACACACACACACACAAATATATATATATATATATATATATATATATATATATATATATATATATATATATATATATATATATATATATATATGTATGTATGTATATATATATATATGTATATATATATATATTAAAATTAATTTATGAAGGTGTAATTAATTCTATTCTTATCCAATGTAACTATTTTAAAAATGACAATAAGAGAATCAATGACACAAGCGACAGCAGGCCAAAAAATTTCATTAATTAGCCGAAGGATTAAAATTAATCAAAGGACACACTATGTATCTCTACCTGCTTGAAATAACAGTCAAAACTCGTTATTAAATCACCAAAAATACACTGGTAATAACTACAGAAATCAAACGAAGGCAAATTCGGTTAAGATAATCTACTTACATACATTTAAGTATTTGAATTCAAGTGGGATAGTTTCTGCATTGGCAAAATAAGTCTTAGCATCTTCAGCTCGCATTACCAAGATAAGAGATTCCCAACCTATCATTCTGAAGTCTGTGCCGTTACTACTTCCTTTTGCCCCGAAATCACGTGAATGTATGTAAGTAGATTGCCTTAACCGAATTTGCCTTCGCTTGATTTCTGTAGTAAACACCAGTGTATTTTTGCCGATTTAATAACGAGTTTTGACTGTTATTTCAAGCAGGTAGACATACTTAGTGTATCCTTTGATTAATTTTAATATGTATGTATATAAATATATGTAACAACTCACTCTGGTCAAGGCTGCATGGCGTTGGATTATAAATAAATAAAATAGAAAAGATACACATTGTGTATTGGATATCGCAAATGAGTGAAAGATACGTAAATACTCGAGAGATAACTAGAGGACAAAATACAAAACCATACACAATAAGCACCATACGTTATCAACAAGTGAAGAATACGTGAACACACCAGAGAAAAGTACAGGACAAAATATCAAACGAAGATAACTCTTCGTCAATTGTCGGACTGTGTATTACTCCTGTTTCATGCTTTCAACGACAATATAAGGAAACTTCATAAGACAACAGTATCCAGAAATTTAAAAAAAACTAGAAAATTCATGGAAAGTTAAAGCTTCGAACGAACAAACATCGACAGTGTTGACGTACAGAATAAGCAATCGACGAAGGCAAGCATTAAAACACATGGGAAATGTTTTTTCAAGGAAATAGAATAATTAGAAGAGAAGAAAATGGTAGAATACAATAATTAGATCAGAAGTAAATAGTAGAAGAATGATGTCGGGAGCCGAGAAAAATGACATCCAACCCGATGAACGTCTAGTCCGGAAAAGAAGGGGCGAGAGAAATTGCCGGTGGTCACGTGTGAGTAAGAGAGGCAGAGGGAAAGGGGGCAAGAGAGAGGATGAGGGAAAGAAACAAAAGGAGTGAGGAGAAGGGAGAAGAAACGACAGATAGTGGGGAGTGGACGAAAGACAGATATGGGAAGCAAAGAAGGTTATAGCGGGAGAGAGAGAAAGAAAACTGTGTAGTCGCAGAAATTACACATAGACGTAAGAACTTACTATGAGCAATGCTGCGTGGCATTCAGTTATGAATAAATATGAATAAAAAATACACATTGCGTACAGGATATCACCAACGAGTGAAATATACGTACACACACAAGAGATAAATATAGGACAAAATGCACAAAATCATACACAATAAGTACAGGACTTCACCAACGGCCATGACGAAGGGAAACTCGAGTCGCCTTTATATATTTATATTTATATATTTGATCCTTTATATTGAACACTCAATATTTCATCTACATTCAATACTTTCTTTCATGGTGCCATCCATTTTTATTTTATTTTATATTATATTATATATTGTATATTCCATATTCTATACCCCACATTGGTTCTGCAGGAATATAAATAAAACATAAAAAACAGACAGTGTTGGAACTCTTTTAAACAAAATAATATATTCCTCTATACACAATCATACAAAAAACCCACCTTTTTGTATTTATTTTTACTCGCATATATATATATATATATATATATATATATATATGTATATATATATATATATGTGTGTGTGTGTGTGTGTATGTATATATATAAATGTATGTGTGCTTTTTCAATGTCTACGAATAACGCGGAAAAAGTAAACAAATATTTAACAGGGTAGCAAAAATTCACATAAGTGCCAAAGATACTATAGCCTACTTATAAACGTAGAAATTCCAGGGTTAACTGAAATGTTTTTGTATAACATGGATAAATTAAGATATATAGTCAAATGCAGGTGTTATTCAAATCATTTATACTTCCAAAATATGTTTGGAAGAAATGATTGAGGTTATTCCAGAGGAAATAAAAGTGATATAAAACAAATCAATCATCTCGTCAGAGTTGTATATATATATATACATATATATATATATATATATATATATATATATATATATATATATATATATATATATATATATATATATATATATATATATATATATATATATATATATATGTATGTGTGTGTGTGTGTGTGTGTGTATGTGTGTGTGTGTGTGTGTGTGCGTGCGAGTGCGTGTGTGTGTATATATATATATATATATATATATGTATATATATAAATGTATGTGTACGAATAACACGGAAAAAATAAACAAATATTTAATAGAGTAGCAAAAATTCACATAAGTGCCAAGTACGTCATAGCCTACATATAAACGCAAAAATTCCAGGGTTAAATGAAATGTTTTTGTATAACATGGATAAATTAAAAGTGTTATTCAAATCATTTATACTTCCAGCATATGTTTGGAAGAAATCATTGAGATTATTCCGGTGGAAATAAAAATGATGTAAAACAATGTAATCATCTCGTCAGGGTTGTACATATATATATAGTAAATATAAATAAAAAAAAAACGAAGAACAAATACAATAAACAACACCGCGAGGACGTGGTACATGTAAAGTATTAGCAGACGGTCATATATATGTATAGATGAAAATGTATATATATGCTTATATATGTATATACGTAAGTTTAGTAGATTTAGCGGTTGGAATAACCGTCTAAGGGATAAGAATATTCGTTTTACTAACGGTATAAATTACCTATGTTAACCCTGGGTATACATATGCAGGCATATTATGGTCATTGAATATAGGCAATAAGAAAAATACACAAGTGTTTATCAGGAGTCAAATTCAAATTAAGCAGAAATGGAAAAATCTTGATCAACAACAATTGACTACCAAACTGTAATAGGACCCTGTATCTAGCTATAATAGTAATTCGCAAGTGATTTAATTGTAATAATTTAATTAATTTGGGGATACGTACTTATAACTTCTCATAGGACCACAAGGCTGAATATATTTAGGAATGTCTGGAAAAAATAATTTTTGTCTAGTAAGACCACCTCAGGTGTACTGTGGTTGTTATTTAAGAAGATAACCTTAAAATTATATTTCTCTAATTGAATGCCAATGCCCTAACCATTACCCCCACTTAACGGTAGTCTCCTTTTAACAGTAGTTCCTGCCTTCACATGGTGCTTGTTTACACGTTTGATTGTTTAATTTATAATGTCTTAAGCGGCCTTGGTTCACTTATAACATATGTTACTTCTCCATACTTTTAATTTTATTTATTTTTTATTTACATCTACTCGTGCAACAGTCGTGATTACTTGCCCTTTGTTTTTAAATTTAACTGACCAAAGCTGGACTATGGTCAATCCCAGTATGGACAAGAAGTGGTTGGTCTTTAAAATATATCGGTAAGTAAATAAATGTAATTGAGTGGGTGCATTTTATCTAGATAAATATTAATTAGTACTATTAATATAAAATAAGAAGACGGCGAGCTGGCAGGATCGTTAGCACGCCGGGAATAATACTTAGCGGTATTTCGTCTACCGCTACGTTCTGAGTTCTAATTCCGCTAAGGTTGACTTTAATTTTCAACCTTTTGGGGTCGATTAAAGAAGTACCGGTTACGCACTAGGGTCTATGTAATCGACTTAAACCTTTTTGCTTGTTCTTGTTTGTCTCCTCTATGTTTACTCCCCTGTGGGTAATAAAAAATATATACTCTTAAGATCTATTATGATTACTTCTAAACCTTATGCACTATCACTCCCTCTTTTTCTAGACCTATTGGCGAATCCAGTTATAGTAAATTACTTATTTTAATACTTTTAATATTTATACATGCTGTTACCCCTAAAGAAAGATTGACCCACCAATTAATATTTCTACTCTAGCCATTTACTCAACAGCCTGAAAGGTTACAATGCAAAATGGTATGATTCAAATATATTAAGCCTTCATTCCTCTTCTCCAGACTCTTCTTTTATTTTATGTTATGTATTTTTCTTCATTCTGATGAAGCTCCATGATCCAGGTCGGATGGGTTACAAGATATGAAGACTAATATTCTCTAAATTTTCTTTGGCATCACTACTGGACATTGGAAGCAGAAACGGCTAATAAATAGGAACTATTTTTTTTGTACTAATAAATAACAATCCACGGTAGTCAGTTGTTCTTGATCAGTTTTTTTTCTATTTCTGCTTAATATATATATATATATATATATATATATATATATATATATGTGTGGGTGTGTGTGGGTGTGCGTGTGTGTGTGTGTGTGTGTGTGTGTGTGTGTGTGTACGTACATATATATGTGTATGTTTGTATATATATGTATTATGTATATATATATATATATATATATATATATATATATAAAGGCGGTGCTTCAGCATGGCCACAGTCAAAAGACTGAAACAAGTAAAAGAGTAAAAGAGATATATATATATATACATATATATCTATATATAGTTCGTAGATGAGATCTAAATATTCTCCACGTAGCATACACTTAGTATAATTCAAACTTGAGATTGTATACAAACAAATGCGGGCATGAGCAAATTAGACAGATCAATATATAAAGCATATTGAATAGACGAAATATGAAATATGTGTTTATATATACATATACAAATGTCCAAGACACAGAGTACAAAAGATATATTGAAAATTAAAGAGAGAGAAGCTCTTCTTCTTCTTCTTCTTCTTCTTCTTCTTCTTCTTCTTCTTCTTCTTCTTCTTCTTCTTCTTCTTCTTCTTCTTCTTCTTCTTCTTCTTCTTCTTCTTCTTCTTCTTCTTCTTCTTCTTCTTCTTCTTCTTCTTCCACTTCTCCGCCAAGAATTCACAACTAACACGAACCCACAAGAATAAAAAAAAGAAAATGAGTAAGGCAGAGACAGGCAGGAAAAAAGGAAAAAGCCCCTTGTATTTGAATACTATAGAAATAGAAAAAAACCCCAACTTTTTTCATTTAATTTTCCAAAATTTAATTATTTTCCACACTTAGAGTTGATAAAGGCTTCGTGATTGAAACCGCTACTAAAATGTTTTTTATAAAATTCTTAGCATTATCTACCTTGACTTATTTTCCTTACAGGTATCAAATCATGTGTTCTTTTTAAACATTCTATATATATATAGGGAGAATTCACAAAGACGCAAAAGACGAAGAGAGGTGGTGTAGACGAGAAACAGCTATATTAGTTTAACGCTCGGGAAGTGAAAAAGTCTTTAACGTTTCGAGCCTACGCTCTTTCACAGAAAGGAACACAGAAGGAAATGGAGAGAAAATACAGAATGTGTCGTGGCTAGCAATCTATCATGGTGAATATATATATATATATATATATACATATATATATATATATATATATATATATATATATATATATATATATATATATATATATATATATATATATATATATATATATATATATATATATATATATATATATATATATATATATATATATATATATTAACGCAAATTGATGGTAATACAAGGTACAAGATATTTTGCTTTGAAATAATAATAATATACATGGTTAGTATAGTGTAAACTAGTAAATGTCCTGATAACCTGGAATATTTAAGATTTTAAATATACATACATACATATATACATACATACATACATATATATATATATATATATATATATATATAAACATTTAAGGAATGGAGAAACCGCATGTTATAATTGCATACTTTATTCCTACATATGTTTCAAAGGATTACAACCTATGTGATCCATAGGGATCTGTTATGTTAAAATTGTAACCTTCTCTTCGGGGAATGCATGGGAATCATCTTAAACGTAAGACATTATGACCGAGTATGAAACCAATAGATGGATAACAGAACGGATGAAAAACAACATGGAGAGAGATAGTAATAGTAGCAGAGTGCGCATCGTAATTATTAAGATAAAACTTACTTAGGAAAGGATGCGAGACATTCGATCATATAATAAAATAAATGATATATAAGCAAATGCATATATCCATACATATATGTACATACCTATATCTATATGTATACATACATGTATATATGGGTACAGGACATAAAAAAAAACGTTTAAAAAGATGAGCAACGAAAACATAAAGACGAAAACAGAAAACGAACTTGTTTTGAACAACGAAAAAACAGAACGAGACGTACAACATAAAGAGTATAACCCTTCGTCATATATATATATATATATATATATATATATATATATATATATATATATATATATATATAGTCAAAATAAGCAACAGGATATCAAGTACTGCTAGAGTACAACCGTTTCCAGCAGCTCCATTTGATTGAGCAATGCACTCATTACATCAATTTAAATGCAGTCACCGTCTTCGGTTGCACAAAAATAGCTTTTTAACCACTCGGGCACATTAATACGTTCTTAACTATATATTTTAAGTCTATGCGAGGTAGTTATACTACATCCATATAAACGTATGAATATTTGTGTATCTGTATTTACGCATATAAGTACATGACCTATTAACCTCTTATCCCATATAGACTGTTTATTTTTCATGTTCTTAAATAGATATTTTTCAGTTACTTAAGTCTCTGCGAGATGGTTATACTTTATTCATATAAACGTATAAATATTTGTGTATGTGTATATGTGCATGTGTGCATATATATATATATATATATATATATATATATATATATATATGTATGTGTAACTGTACACATCATTATTTTTTTCTTCTTCATGTCTATCTATATATAATTAATATATAGATAGCATGTTTATCTTTCCAGTTATTCCATACGTAAATGCCCCGAGTAGTCTTTATAGAAACCAATTAATAATTAATTAATTCAATACATGAATGAATATTAAGCTCATTCTATGCAATATTTCCTTTTTAATGTTTATAAATGATATATACACACATTTTACCAATTTTGGTTTTGATATTATTTTTGATATTTTATTTTTTTATACAACATAATATTGTTTATAAATAATCACCCATAGTGTCCCAAAATAAAATTTCCTCTGTATTAACATCTTAGGTCTCTTAGCGTCTTGCTCCTTTAACTGGTATTTAACATCATGATTTAAAGTCTTCCCCTGCTCAGCCTCTTTTTATAGACAGTTAATTTAAGTCCAATTGATTACTCCTAATGTTTTTTTTTTCCTCTCTGGAGGAAAGAGATACGTATGACAATATTTATGACCATACTTAGCCATGAACTGTCGAACTTCTTCTTGTCCTTTATTCAAAACGGACACCGTTTTCTAGTCTTAGATTTAGTAGTTGATAAAGAAATAAATGAATTAGAAATGAATTACAGTCATTTACAGCACTATGACCCCAATTTGCTTCATGCGATTCTTGGAAGTGTAGTCTATTCTTAGCTACAATAGCGACAACATGTATTTCTTCCATCTTCTTGCTCTGTTAAAGTATCTGAAAAAAATTTTTTTTATGTGTCCGACTGGTTAAAATTCTAATTCTTTATTTGTGCATCTGAAGATGGCACTGCATTTAAACTGATGTAATGAATGCATTGCTCAATTAAATAGAGCTGGTTGAAACTGCATCACTACTTGATATCCTGTTGCTTATTTTCATTTTATTTATCTTCGAGGTGTGTGGAGAATTACGGACTGACTTGGTGCTTCAACTTAAGCAACTGATTCAACTGGATCTCAGTATATATATATATATATATATATATATATATATATATATGTGTGTGTGTGTGTGTGTGTGTGTGTGTGTGTGTGTCTGTGTGTGTGTGTATGCGCGCGCTTGTGTATGTATACACACACACACACACACATATATATAGCCAATAAATGAGATCCAGATATTCTCGGTATAGAAAACAGAATTGATCAAATGATTCCAGCTTAGGGAGTAATTCTGCGCAGTAGAATGACTATAAGAAGTATCCATATACATATAACATTTTATTTTTCTTTACTTGTATTTACATTACTTTTGCACAATATATATAATATTTACTCTTTTACTCTTTTACTTGTTTCAGTCATTTGGCTGTGGCTATGCTGGAGCAACACCTATAGTCGAGCAAATCGACTCCAGGACTTATTCTTTGGAAGCCTAATACTTAATTTCTATTTGTCTCTTTTTGCCGAACCTCTAAGTTACGGGGACGTAAACACACCAGTACCGGTTGTCAAGCGATGTTGGAGGGGCAAACACAGGCACACAAACATACACACACATACATATATATACACATAGATGCGACGGGCTTCTTTCAGTTTCCGTCTACCAAATCCACTCACAAGGATTTGGTCGACCCGAGGCTATAGCAGAAGTCACTTGCCCAAGGTGCCACGCAGTGGGACTGAACCCGGAACAATGTGGTTCGTATGCAAGCCACTAACCACACAGCCACTCCTATATATATATATATATATATATATATATATATATATATATATATATATATATATATATATATATATATATATATATATATATATATATATATATATATATATATATATATATATATATATATATATATATATATATATATATATATATATATATATATATATATATATATATATATATATATATATATATATATAATATATATATATATATATATATATATATATATATATATATGGTACAAAAGTAAAATACATACAGGTTAAGAAAAATCAAACCTTATTTTAGGCTTAGGTTCAGTAAATTTCGAACGTAATAGAACTTTCGTGTATTTGCAGTTCTAGAGAAAGAATATACAAGGAGAGAAATGCAGAAAGAAAATAACAAAGGTGAATGTATGTGTTTGTGTGAGTGTGTGTGTGTGTGTGTGTGTGTGTGTGTGTGTGTGTGTGTGTGTGCCTCTGTGTATGTGCATGTATGTGTATGTGTCCGTGCGCGCACTTATATACATATACATGCAAACATACACAGACTCAAACACACACAGATACGCACACACACACACTCACACACAGACACACGCTCATACATATATATGTAAATAAACAGACAAAACTACTTGGGTTTAATATATGTATATCAAACCCAAGGAGTTTATGTTTATTTGCATCATTGTCTCCATATCGGTTCTCTTACATTCCTCTGAGAGCCACTGTTTACTCTGCTGTTTTTGTCCTCGTTAAAGGTTTGGAATTGTAAATTCAAATCTTTTGAGCGTTACAATGTGTTTTCTATACAGAGATTCTCTCGATCGCATTTTCTAATTCTCTCTATAGAAGTATATACATATCTTTTAATACATATAATTCAAAAGGTGCATCGAAAAACGTGGAACATTACCACAACGTTTGGGCTGGGTATATCAGTTCTACGCAGAACTATCTCCTGAGAGTCCGCGCACCGCACACGATATAAAAAGACAGAGAACGCAACCGATCATAACGACAATATAGATAACGAATCTTTAATTATACCATTCTAATAGAGTACAGATTTCAAGCAATATTAACCTCAACTGTGGCATTTTCCAGGGTGATTCACTTTCAATATTTTGCATAGCCATAATGCTTTTTACAAGTGAACTTAACAGAACAGGATATGGGTATAAAATTGACAATAAGAAAATAAACCATCTATTTTATATGGATGATTTAGCATTCTATGGGAAAGACAATAAAGACTTTGAAGGCTTATTACGTACTGTGAAAGCATTCAGTGATGGCATCGGGATGGAATTTAGTCTTGATAAATGTGCAAAGGCCATATTCCGGAAAGGGACACGTGAGAAATATATTTCAATCCTACACGCTTATTTTACAGCAGTGTTCTACCCCCACCCCTACCCACCCCACCCAAAAAACAACACAACAACATATACATATTAAATCCTGAAGAAAAATAACCTAGATAAAGATCTGCATACAGCAATGAATCCTAGTAAACTAGCTAACATACGAAGATATATTCTCAAAACAAACAGAAGATCAGAAATAGATATAGAACACGTAAAGGAAAAATTACATCAGTTAAATGTAGATAGTAACCACATAGGAAGACAGACATAACATGTCCGATTAAGACGAAGTAAACAATGAAGGCCATCAAACCCAGAATGTAGGAATGTATAATGATGAACAAAATGCACCAAACCAGATTAGCCCATTCCGCTCAAAAGGTCCCTGAATAAGGGTTGTTTAAGGATGTTGAGCAAAACACCCATGTTTCCAAAGGTGAATTATTCAAAACCCAAAGAATTCCTCTCAACACATGGCTATGATGCTCCCCCACTACTTCTGCTCGTGATCAGAGATGCATATATCGTCAGCCACCAAGGGACATGCTCAAATGGTTAAGGTCATACAACTGACAAGCAAATCTGTGGTGGAGAGCAGAATATTTGTAGTAGCCCATCTTTTATACCAAGACAAAACAATGTACGTGATAACACTACCAATCAATTAAGATCAGAAGCCACGAGAGTCACTGCCTGGTACTGCATCAGGGCTGGGTCACTACCTGGAATCGAACTCTGAATTTTGAGGTTAGTAGCTAATTCGGTATCTGAAAGCTTGACAAGTTAGAAAGACGCATTCAGCTTGCAGTACGCGAAACCCGGATTTACGAGTGAGTTTTATAAAATTTCCTGGTCTGGGGTAACCTGGACGCAAAGCATCCTGCCCAACAACCTCAGTTCACTAGCTATGGATGTGACGGCCTGGAATGGAAGGTGGGGAGACAGTGCTATTTAGGAAAGCCTGCATGTTGAGATATAAACAATCTTTCTAGATCCAGATGGTAAATTCTCAGTCCGGATACGTGTAGCAGCGAATGAGGTGCTTTTAGACTAGTTGACGTGTGCCCCTCCTCCCCATTGGGTGGGGCAATCAAATTTCTTCGGTTGTTTGGAGGCTTTCTTTGGAATTCCTCACTCTTTAGTGCTAGTGAGCGATTGAACCGCTATCTTGGACGCTCACCTTGACAGAGTGAGTCTATCCGATAGAAGAGTGGGACCTCCTCAATCGCTTTCAGCTGGCCGAATATGGTAATGTGGAATTGGGTAAACAGCATCGGGTTTTCCATATCGTATCTAAATTGAGTAATGTGTAGGGCTATAGATAGAGGTAGCATAAGTTGTCCTAAATTTACTGTCATCCTCTGCACTGACCAGAAATTTGATTTTTTAGTTTCTTTCCTGAATAAAAATAAAATATTTTGATAAGTCATTATTAGCAAGAGAAGCAGTATTACTTCAAAATAGCAATCAGTTTATCTTACTTCACGAGGATATGCTGTAGAAAGTCAGAAACACCTTGGTATTCGTCTCGAGAAAGCATCTCGTAAGCGAAACTTAGAGTGCTAAAAGTCACATGAATATTTCAGTAGCAAACGAAATGCGTTTGGTGAAGCGGTGATATTACTAAATCCAGATTTCTGCTTCCTTCAGTGTCATCAATATCATATATTGGAAACGCTGTTAACTTTCTCGAACAACGTCCTCGAATAACATTTATTCAATAGAACGGCTGCGTTTCTTGTGCATCAGATTTTGTATGCCGCTATATCTTTACTCGAAGTGAAAATCCTTAATATAAAATTGTTCACCGATGTATGCTTATCTCATAACGTCTGCAATTGTACTTAAGATGGTACATGAATTCATCTGCACTCAGTGCCTGCTGGTTGTATATTTCTTCATATATTTCAATGAGCATATATTGAGTTATATACACAAGTAGTATGAAATGGAAGTGAATGTAATATAAGTTTATATATCACTGAACACGCACTGTTAAACAACATGTTTATATATGCATAGAGGAACTTATGCTGTCATTTGCGAATACGGGAGTTCAAGTAGTGTATATACATTTGCGCATAAATGTTCTAATGCTATCTGCACATATCTGATCTGTATTACGTTATACAGAACATAAACATAGATGCACATCACTGGATTCAGTGATTGCACGATCATATAGGTGTTGTTTGCGTGAATGTGTGAATGTAAGTACGCTGTATATGCCCATCGTGGTTACGGATGTAGTTTTACAACCTAATTAAATATGAGTGCACAATGTACATATAAGTGTATGGGGATCCATAAGTAGGGCTAAGTATACACATATATATATAGATATATACACACATATATCATATATATATAGATGAATAAGTTGATAAATATATATATATATGTATATACATATATATATATATATATATATACAGATGAATAAGTACATAAAAGTATATATATATATATATATATATATATATATATATATATATATATATATATATATATATATATATATATATATATATATATATATATATATATATAATGTATGCATAATTCTATTGTGTAAATGTATATAGTTATACACACACACACACGTATATATATTTATATGCACACACACACACAATTACACAATGGAATAAGTGTTACAGCATCGTGCGTGCAAACGAAAAAGTGCCTTTAGTGTTTATATATTTGCCATTATATATACGTGTAAGTACACACACGCACACACACGCATACACACACAGATGCAAATACAGAAACGCACAACACTCGGATATACATATACATCAATATTCGTATATACATATATGGGTGCATATGTATGTACGAATGTGTAAACACACGCATTCTTGATTTCATGTATATATATATATATACATACATACATATATATATATATATATATATATATATATATATATATATATATATATATATATGTGTGTGTGTGTGTGTGTCTGTGTGTGTGTTTGTGTAAGAGAGACTGGTAGGTATGTATACGTCTATAAGTGTGTAAGTATATTGCTACATGTGCGACTGCGCCTCGATGTATCCATGTTTCTGTGTGCGATTTTGCCCACGTACGTATGCATGTGTATACGTGTGTGTGACATTATGTATATCAATGTTTTCGTGTACACGTGTGTAAAACTATTTCTCGTCCTTCTAGATCAATCACGCACGTAATGTTCCACGGAAACCTTAAACATTCAAAACTACCTAATGTCCTCTGTGCATACACTTTTACGTTAAAATCTACTCCCGTTGACCATTAATGACTACCGTTTCCTCGAAATAATATTGTGCTCAATCACTTATTCATCCACACCTACATTTCCATCTTCTGTAATAAAGTTTGTTTCATTTCTAACAACAAGGCAATTTTGTCTTTCTTCAACAGACACGATTAGAAACTATATACACCTAGATCAGTCACGGGCAAATTACGGCATGCGGAACCTTGTGATGGCACGCTTAACTACAAATAAACGCAAGATATTTTTAGTTATTTGGCCCGTCTTATGAGAAGTCAGGTTTCAAACATCCCGCTTCTCGAGAAAAGTTACTTTACACCTACACTTTCATGATCTACATCTACACCTTCATGTCCAACAAATTTCTTTTGTCCATACTCATACAGTGACTGTGTGCACTGGGCGCAATTCTATAGGTATAGACCAGAAAAACTAGCAAATGCGCCTCATATTTTGTTGCTTTCTAATTTTACTCCTTAAGCTGTAACAATTATTGATGGTCCTTAACTTGTTTACTTGAACAAATAAACCACAATTACAATAATTACATATCACAGCTTTCTGTGTTGTGAAGATGCAGCGAAAATAAGTGACGTAAAGAAAATATGCCTGTTGTCCAGCGGAGTGGAGCAAATACGGTCACACTAACACATACACACACAGATGCACACAAATGAACACAAACTCATACATACACAATCACATACACATAGGTACAAATATATATATATATATATATATATATATATATATATATATATATATATATATATATATATATATATATTTATATATATATATATATATATATATATATAAGCAATGTTAATTCTCTAAATGAAGTATTAACAGTAACTGCACGATAAAGTGTAGTATATTGCCACTTAAGTGTGGCTGACCCCTAGGGGTGGATGTTACTGTTGCTTTTAGCCCCAGGAGGACATCTCCTCCAGCTGGCTTATCGACACACGACTGTGTCCTGTTTGCCAAGGGAGTTATCCCTCTCACCACGACCAGCAGCACGAACGTATCCGGATTTCAGGGTTATTTCCCTTCTTCGGCGTTTGACAGCTGATGACCTTGGTGAGAGAGAAAAACCTGGCAAAATATTATATCTTCTTTTCCAGTGACATTCTTCACTGATATTGAAAAGGTGAAAACAAGCAATGTTAATTCTCTAAATGAAGTATTAACAGTAACTGCACGATAAAGTGTAGTATATTGCCACTTAAGTGTGGCTGACCCCTAGGGGTGGATGTTACTGTTGCTTTTAGCCCCAGGAGGACATCTCCTCCAGCTGGCTTATCGACACACGACTGTGTCCTGTTTGCCAAGGGAGTTATCCCTCTCACCACGACCAGCAGCACGAACGTATCCGGATTTCAGGGTTATTTCCCTTCTTCGGCGTTCGACAGCTGATGACCTTGGTGAGAGAGAAAAACCTGGCAAAATCTTATATCTTCTTTTCCAGTGACATTCTTCACTGATATTGAAAAGGTGAAAACAAGCAATGTTAATTCTCTAAATGAAGTATTAACAGTAACTGCACGATAAAGTGTAGTATATTGCCACTTAAGTGTGGCTGACCCTAGGGGTGGATGTTACTGTTGCTTTTAGCCCCAGGAGGACATCTCCTCCAGCTGGCTTATCGACACACGACTGTGTCCTGTTTGCCAAGGGAGTTATCCCTCTCACCACGACCAGCAGCACGAACGTATCCGGATTTCAGGGTTATTTCCCTTCTTCGGCGTTCGACAGCTGATGACCTTGGTGAGAGAGAAAAACCTGGCAAAATCTTATATCTTCTTTTCTAGTGACATTCTTCACTGATAATGAAAAGGTGAAAACAAGCAATGTTAATTCTCTAAATGAAGTATTAACAGTAACTGCACGATAAAGTGTAGTATATTGCCACTTAAGTGTGGCTGACCCCTAGGGGTGGATGTTACTGTTGCTTTTAGCCCCAGGAGGACATCTCCTCCAGCTGGCTTATCGACACACGACTGTGTCCTGTTTGCCAAGGGAGTTATCCCTCTCACCACGACCAGCAGCACGAACGTATCCGGATTTCAGGGTTATTTCCCTTCTTCGGCGTTCGACAGCTGATGACCTTGGTGAGAGAGAAAAACCTGGCAAAATCTTATATCTTCTTTTCCAGTGACATTCTTCACTGATATTGAAAAGGTGAAAACAAGCAATGTTAATTCTCTAAATGAAGTATTAACAGTAACTGCACGATAAAGTGTAGTATATTGCCACTTAAGTGTGGCTGGAGGAGATGTCCTCCTGGGGCTAAAAGCAACAGTAACATCCACCCCTAGGGGTCAGCCACACTTAAGTGGCAATATACTACACTTTATCGTGCAGTTACTGTTAATACTTCATTTAGAGAATTAACATTGCTTGTTTTCACCTTTTCAATATCAGTGAAGAATGTCACTGGAAAAGAAGATATAAGATTTTGCCAGGTTTTTCTCTCTCACCAAGGTCATCAGCTGTCGAACGCCGAAGAAGGGAAATAACCCTGAAATCCGGATGCGTTCGTGCTACTGGTCGTGGTGAGAGGGATAACTCCCTTGGCAAACAGGACACAGTCGTGTGTCGATAAGCCAGCTGGAGGAGATGTCCTCCTGGGGCTAAAAGCAACAGTAACATCCACCCCTAGGGGTCAGCCACACTTAAGTGGCAATATACTACACTTTATCGTGCAGTTACTGTTAATACTTCATTTAGAGAATTAACATTGCTTGTTTTCACCTTTTCAATATCAGTGAAGAATGTCACTGGAAAAGAAGATATAAGATTTTGCCAGGTTTTTCTCTCTCACCAAGGTCATCAGCTGTCGAACGCCGAAGAAGGGAAATAACCCTGAAATCCGGATACGTTCGTGCTGCTGGTCGTGGTGAGAGGGATAACTGCCTTGGCAAACAGGACACAGTCGTGTGTCGATAAGCCAGCTGGAGGAGATGTCCTCCTGGGGCTAAAAGCAACAGTAACATCCACCCCTAGGGGTCAGCCACACTTAAGTGGCAATATACTACACTTTATCGTGCAGTTACTGTTAATACTTCATTTAGAGAATTAACATTGCTTGTTTTCACCTTTTCAATATCAGTGAAGAATGTCACTGGAAAAGAAGATATAAGATTTTGCCAGGTTTTTCTCTCTCACCAAGGTCATCAGCTGTCGAACGCCGAAGAAGGGAAATAACCCTGAAATCCGGATACGTTCGTGTTGCTGGTCGTGGTGAGAGGGATAACTCCCTTGGCAAACAGGACACAGTCGTGTGTCGATAAGCCAGCTGGAGGAGATGTCCTCCTGGGGCTAAAAGCAACAGTAACATCCACCCCTAGGGGTCAGCCACACTTAAGTGGCAATATACTACACTTTATCGTGCAGTTACTGTTAATACTTCATTTAGAGAATTAACATTGCTTGTTTTCACCTTTTCAATATCAGTGAAGAATGTCACTGGAAAAGAAGATATAAGATTTTGCCAGGTTTTTCTCTCTCACCAAGGTCATCAGCTGTCGAACGCCGAAGAAGGGAAATAACCCTGAAATCCGGATACGTTCGTGCTGCTGGTCGTGGTGAGAGGGATAACTCCCTTGGCAAACAGGACACAGTCGTGTGTCGATAAGCCAACTGGAGGAGATGTCCTCCTGGGGCTAAAAGCAACAATAACATCCACCCCTAGGGGTCAGCCACACTTAAGTGGCAATATACTACACTTTATCGTGCAGTTACTGTTAATACTTCATTTAGAGAATTAACATTGCTTGTTTTCACCTTTTCAATATCAGTGAAGAATGTCACTGGAAAAGAAGATATAAGATTTTGCCAGGTTTTTCTCTCTCACCAAGGTCATCAGCTGTCGAACGCCGAAGAAGGGAAATAACCCTGAAATCCGGATACGTTCGTGCTGCTGGTCGTGGTGAGAGGGATAACTCCCTTGGCAAACAGGACACAGTCGTGTGTCGATAAGCCAGCTGGAGGAGATGTCCTCCTGGGGCTAAAAGCAACAGTAACATCCACCCCTAGGGGTCAGCCACACTTAAGTGGCAATATACTACACTTTATATATATATATATATATATATATATATATATATATATATATATATATATATATATATATATATATATGTATGTATGTATGTATGTATATATATATATATCGTCGTTACAATACCATAAATGAGGAGAAGAGCATACCCTATAAAATATAGACCAGTTGTTTATTTCTGTATGTGTAACGCAATAGATTAGAAAAGAAAAAAACAGCGGTTTCATATGTAGCATGAACTAGACATCTCTTTAGTTTCTCTAAACGATAACCGTTCTCTGCAAAGAATGTGTTTTTAAAACACAAGAATGCCGGTAATAGTTCAAGAAATATTCCACTTAAGAAATTTGCCCGGGCGAGTTGTCTCTTTTTCCGACCGGAGTTGTCCATATTTTCGGAAATTTTTACTTCAAAATTGGAAGAGCTAGCTTTCAAGCAAAGGAAGACAACTCGCCCGGCCATAATTTTTTAAGAGAAATATTTCTTGAACTTTCACCGGCGTTCTTGTATTATAAGAAAAAAAATAAGATTCTTTGCAGAGAACGGTTATCGTTTAGAGAAGCTCTAGAGATGTTTAGTTCAGGCTATATATAAAACCAATGGTTTTTTAAAAAAACTATTACGTTACATAAACAAATATACATACATGCATGTATATATATATATATATATATATATATATATATATATATATATATGTGTGTGTGTGTGTGTGTGTGTGTGTGTGTGTGTGTGTGTGTGTATGTGTGTATGTGTGTGTGTGTACGCACATAGACACATCCATACACAAAGGTATATATATATATATATATATATATATATATATATATATATATATATATACACGAACTCCCATACATACACACATACATAGATAAATAGAGAGATAGATGGGAATATAGATAGAGATAAAAATATATGCACATCACAGATTTTCCGTTTACCAAATTCACTTACCAAGTATTGTGATTAAATTCCAACATAAACTGAATTTACAGGGGAATACACTTTCACAAGGTGCTGCCTAGTGAATCTGAACCTCAAAGCATGTACTGGAAAACCGAAATAATTACCACACAGCCATACCCACTGCTCAAAACAGATACAAAATAAAACGAAGATAACGCTACTTTCTCTGCACCACACATTCCACAAAGTACATCTGAAAACCCGTAAATACGGCATAGATTTCTTTGTGCCTTGCTTAAGGTTGCCAACCAGCTGTTTACAGTGATGCAATAAGAAATCCAATCCCCATATTAATTGCCTTACTATAAGAACACAGAGCTCATTTGTGCCCTAGTGTAGTGTGCAGAACTGAAATCAAAATTGCCGAAGACAAATAATTCAGAATGGTATGAATTAGAAAATAAAAACGAAATATATATATATATATCAAATACCATATAAGACAGCATCTGTATAAGCGCATCCAGCAGTGCACACGCACTTGCATACATATTTTAATACACGCACAGACATACATACACACACACATACACTAATAAACAATCACACAGACACACACACACACGCACGAACAGAAACAAATATATATATATAAATGTGTTTGTGTGTGTGTGTGTGTGTGTGTGTGTGTGTGTGTGTGTGTGCCTGCGTGCGTCTGCGTGTGTGTGTGTATGTGTTGTTTTAAATATTCATAAATATCATCATACCGGTAGTCGTTACTTTTTTTTATGGAGATATTCTAAGTTGAACAGTGATAAATTGAAATGTTCGACACAGATATTGCGTATTTTCACACCATCATTGATTTATTTTCACAAAAAAAGAAAACATTATTCATTTTGTATCCATGCGAATATAAATATGATGTGTAACTAAGGCACATTATATTTAAAACTGTTAAGTGTTTCTATTGATTTTGAGTGCAATTTTGAACCCATATTATTTTGGCATGGAAACAGTTATATGCATACTTATATTCAGTTGTTTTATGAATTATAGATTTTTGTCTATAAAATTTTTCGTATTGCTTATTCGTTCTTCAGTTCATTGAGTATATTCCACAGGGCGAAGTGATTAATTGTTTAAATAGATACCTGATCAATATTTCCTATACAAGAATGTGCTTAATTGAAATTTATATTAGTCGAATTTGAACTCAGCACAATAGTTTACCAAATTGGATATATTGTAAACAAATCTTTTAACCGAGTGAGGAAAAGGCGCTCTAATAATAAGAGATTGAACATTAGAAAGATGAAAGAATGATAGAAGGCTAGAAATCACGTAGGGAAATTTAATAAGGAGCAATAGTTGGCAGGATGAAGGAGCGACACAATGTCATTATTAAAGACGTATAAAGACAATTTATTCAGAACTGATGCAGCGAATTCGCATTTAAAATGCATTATGTAGCGATTTCAAAATTGTATATCAAGAGCAGCTAATCCAGCCTTTCCATCTCCTTTAGGAGTTCAAAGCAATGTATAAATCTCTTATATGGATTCAAATATTACAGATTATATTTTGTAGGAGATAATCTCTCAAAGAATATTTTTAAACTTTCGGTTTGATGTTAAATTTTATATGAGAATAGAATATAGAAACTGATTATTGAGTAGAATTTACGTCAACAGTGCAATAACATGTATCATCCAAGGGATTATTTCCACTATTACATCGATATGCAAAGAATGACTGCTTTTATTTAACATATATTTTATATTTATTTCATGCTTTGTGGAAGGTGCCATTATATTAAATTATATTTTATGTTGCGGCTTTCAAAGTTGAATTATTGAACCATCATGGTAGACTGTTTAACCAATGAATGTTAGTATATGTACAACTAGCTACGATGTCTCTAGTTACACCAGGAGAGAGTATTTATAAGTACATTCCATAACCGATAACCTCTGGTCATAGTAGTAGTAAATATTTCAACTATAAGCAGTGACTCATAGGTAATTAATGGTGCATTCGTCTCCTGTCAGATATCAAGCCAGAAATATACATTTTTCATACAGCAATATCCATTGCAGCACTAAATGTTTCTGCAAAGATGGCTGATGATGAAGTTTTGGGATTAATTGAATAAGAAGAAACAAATTGTTGAGAAATAATTTGATATCTCCAAAATTCCTGTTAAAGTATGTCTTCAGAGCAAGCAGACAAGTTGAGAGCATGTTTTGAATAAATAATTGTTAGAAATTATTTATTATAAGGCAGCTACGCTAGAGGTTTTAATAAAATGACCTCTGCAAACAAAAACAGTTCTTTACATATATATAAGAATAAGTAAAATAAAATAACGAAAAGAGAGATAGGGACCACAACATCGACCATCCTTCCAAAGTGGCTGTGATTCAAAAGAGATATTGATTAAATAACTCTATGTTAGCTACTAATCTAATTTAGAATCAACAGATTTGGAATGTTTTGGTTTGTATCTGCTTACTTGTGTATACAATTTCTGTCTTGTTTTACGCACAAAACATACACATCTATATAAAAATACAGATATAAACACTCACTTGGGGACAATGGGACAAACTCATATAAGCATATATACAGACACATCCGCTCACATACTTGTTTATATTCATACACAGTTAAAACACAGATGTACCACGCATGTATATGTGTGTGTGTGCACGCGTGTGCTTATATATATATATATATATATATATATATATATATATACATATATATATATATATATATATATACATATATATATATATGTAAATATATGTGTGTGCATATATATATATATATATATATATATATATATATATATATATATATATATATATATATATATATATATATATATATATATATATATATATGTATATGCATTCATATACATACATATCAATACACTCGGATATACATGCACAATGGATATAAACGCCACACAAACACACATATATTTATTTAAGCATGCACATGTATGTTTTATTTGTTCTGCGCATACACTCCCGTACGAATACAAACATATATCATATATATATATATATATATATATATATATATATATACGTACATCCATGCATATATATATATGTTTATGCTTGTATGTATGATTATATATATAATATATAAGCAATAAATATTGCTTATATATATGCAGTTACAGATATTCACCCCCACGCACATCCATACCCACACCCACACCCACACATCAAAAGACACGCGCACATACAAACACATGCGTGCGCCCATATATGTATATACACGCACACAACCAAGCAAACATTATACATATCTTGAAAAAAGTTGGGGAAAGGAATATTAAAGCCAATTATATAAATATTATAAGTATATCATAAGCCTTACACACACACACACACATATATATAATATATGCACGGTTATGTATTCTTACGTACAAATACACACATACATATGTACATATTCACATGTAAATGATTTTTTGTATTTATGTATGCGTGTGGTTCTTATAAATTTTGTATATGGATTTTATGGCTAAATGCAAAAACAGTAACATAAATAATAAAATTGAAATACGTATCATGTATCCCATCAGATACATTTTACTGGTCAGGAGTTTAGACATTTTGTCTTCTATATCAAAAATGCAGTTCTATTCTATCTCTTGTCTCTCTTTTTCCTCTCGCTCTCACTCTTTCTCTCCTTCATATATTTATTTTCCTTCCCCCATTTCTTTCACCCTCTCTTAAGTTCTCCTATAGCATTTCTTTTTATTGCGGCCAGTTACTTTTAAGTATATCACTGTCTTTTTTATCTCCCCTTCGCTTCTTCTCTCTCGCTCTCTTTCTATATACTTACACATGCACACACATATGTATATATGAAATTCTAATTGACTTGTTCAATCATAAAATTAATTACAGAGAGGAAAAGAGGGAAGATGAAAATAATCAATGGACAAAATGAATAATAATATTAATATATCAATAACGATTAAATAAATAAATTTTTGTAAATCATGAAAACGTAGATATTGCTTGCAGATCTCATCTAAGCGTAGTAATAAACTAGGATGAATACTCACAACTTGGCTGCTTATATAAGCACAGTCACCTTCACATGTTTAGAAGAAAGTTTTAGATGACCTTGAAAAGTTATAAATCCCTAAACATGCCACAATGTATGTGCTTCTTTCGATAACATTGTTCGGTTTGAGAAAAATATCACAGTACTCGGTGTTTTACAGAGATTGTAAAGAGCAGTATGTGAGAAAGTGAAAGTGAGAAAATGTTAAATATTACTGTTTAAACTGGCAACATGACCATCCCCAATATATATATATATATATATATATATATATATATATATATATATATATATATATATATATATATATATATATATATATATATATATATATGTATGTATGTATGTATGTATTTTTGTGATGTATTTTTGATCTAAGCGGAGGTAATGTAATGAAAGACGATTGCAATGATCTTGTTCATGTCTTACGCAATGTCATCAGTTTGCATAAAATTACTAAGGGAGGTTTGAAGAGAATCTGGTCGGTACAACCTCTAAAAGCTGAGATTCGACAGGGAACTTCTGATCCATCAAATGCGTCCCGGATTGAATGCGTGTGTGAGAAACTTACTAAGATGTTTCGCATATCAGCTTTGGTAGCCAGTTTTCTGGCGTTAAAACATTTAACATTGCTGTTTTCAAAATCATGTAATAAAAGATCCTAAATGTAAGGGAGCATAATTACATTAGATATAGCTGGTACGTGTGTAGGAGAGGATATTCAATCTGGTGAAACAAGAGAAGGTTGAGAGATTGAAAATGGGAGCGATGGATTGGTAGTTATAGGAATCAGAGTTGTCACTATTTTAAGAAATATATCTGCAGCATATTTTTAAAGGTTGGTGATGGATGAGTAAATAAGGTTTTAGATTCATTCGAGTGACTATCCATGATAGAAATAATTGCAACTGCTAAGCGGTGCAGATGGTTCAGTGTTATTGGACGACCATAATTTAGTGTTTTATGAGGTAAAGAAAGTACATTCCTTTTTTTTATCTATGAAACAATCCTGTGGTTTCTTTAATTCCATTAGCGTGATAAAGCAACAGAAACAAACCGTAAAATAGAATTTGAGATTATTGGATCGCAGGTGCTTTATTGAGCGTCGGAAACGTGGTTGCTAGGCAAGCGATTGACAACTTCATAGAACGAGTTACGAATTTCATGAGTGAAACAGTTTTAGCTCAAATATCTTCTGATAATGACATATACTTTAACTGCTGTTGCTAGAAGAAGTGTTACGTCAGCATTAGTAGTAGGAGTAATAGAATATGATAAACCGACATAATAACTAATTCGTAAATCGAGAGGTAATGTATCCTTACTAGTAATGCTGGTTTCGAATTTTGGCGTGAGGCCAGCAATTTTGTGGGGATGTAAGACGATTACATCAACACCAGTGTCCAGCTGGTACTTATTTTATCGATGCTGAGAGAATGAAAGGCAAAGTCGACATCGGTTCAGAAAGTAAAGACGGGCGTAATGTTGTTAAGCATTTTTCCTGTTGGGCTAATGAATCTGCCAACTCAGGGTCTTATCGTCAGTAGAAATATTGGCTTCAAATTTTGACACAAGGTCAGCAATTTCGGGCGAGGGGAGTAAATCGATTCCATCGACATCAGTGCTAAACTGGTAATTATTAAATCTACTTCTAAGGGATTAAAGGCAAAATGGATTGGCGGTATTTGAGCTCACAAAAAATTGCAATAAGTTAATAATAATAATAATAATAATAATAATAATAATAATGATAATAATAATAATAATAATAATAATAATAATGGATCTGTATACACTGGAAGCTATGCCAACACTACAGAATAACAACAGAAAAACGATGGTATAAGCCCGCGCCAGAAAAGGTCACACAAAAATGAGAAAGTAACCATGCTATGGGATATGCCAATATACACAGATTGGGAAATTAAGGCCAATACGCCGGATATAGTTGTCAGAGATCATCATGATAATAAAAAAATACTTTCTAATCGATGTATCAATACCAACAGATGACAAGGAATGAGAAAACCTGGAAATTGAGGTAACTCGAATGTGGAGTCTACAAACATAAACCCTTCCTATCATTGTTAGGTATGATAAAAAAAATATTCAGACAAATGCATAACGAAAACACCAGGACTAACAAGTATATATAAGAAGCAGAAATTAGTACTACTAGGCATCACACACATCCTACGTAAAACACTTTCAATACAATAATAATAAAAGCATAACAACAAACCACAGCACGTACTCAAGCTACACAGAGCTGCGCTCGGTAGTGAAGTGAAAGCTCTTGATAAGAATTAGACTACGGAATAATAGTAATAATAATAATAATAATAATAATAATAATAATAATAATAATAATAATAATAATAATAATAATAAGATTACAGCTGTACTTTTAGAAATTTCCAACTCCTCTGCAAGTTCTCTAGACATGATATTCAAGTTTCCTCGATTTTGCCTTCAAAGCATCTTCATCTAATTTTGAAGGTCTTCCACTGCGACTGTCATCCTCCAAGCTAAACTTTCCAGCTTTAAATTTTGCAAATAGCCTGTTGAATAGTTCATTCGACTACAACATCATCACCATAAACTAGACAAAGTTTTTGCAAGTCATTGCAGTATTTTCTCCATTTTGCAAGAAAGGAAAGCATTACAATGAAATATTTGGTTGTCCATCTCAAATATCAATAGAGGGTAACCGGAATGAAAGACAAAATTATTTTTAGTCAGAACAAAGAAGAGATGCACTACTATATCAAGCAACGCCAAAGTTTTAAGTGTGTTACGTTTCAAGAGTGTTCAATGAATCATTAAATAATTAAGCTTATAAACGCTCAGAACGTTTCGGACAACCTAATTTATATCCTTCAAAATTTAACACCTAAAATGCTGATTACTAACATAACCCAGTGCAATAATAACTAACGATTGAAATGGGATTTATAAAACGTGTAGAGAAGTTGAAGATTTATGTAACGCTATCCATAAATATTCTCTTTCTTTTGAAAGAAATATTCACATCCAGATAGCAGCATATTGCCTCTGATTGTACCTAATTTCTTTTTTTCTTTTCTGTTCTTTTCGTCCTAAACAACTACAAAGACAATTCTGCCTTACCCGCAGTTAGAGGAACTTCTGAAGCAAATAAAATACGAATACTACTAGCTAATTGATTGACTGCGTACACGTTCTTTCGTTGGGTTGACAGCTGTCGTCATCGAATTTGCTACCATGGGTACTCAACTAAATTTTGTATACAAGCTATATAAAAAAAAATACTACAGGGAGTCCTAGCCAATAGACGAAATAACAGAGGCGTGTCTACTTGTTCGCTTGCACTACTACAATAGCAAATATACATATTTCTCAAATGAAACAACTGCTATCTTATACACTAGTTAATACAATAGAAAATGTTGTCAGCGATTCACATAAAGCGTCAACAGGCTATGTAATCTGGTCCCAGATTTGCTATATCAGAGAAGAACCAGTGCTAAAGCAATAAAAAAAACAACAAAAACAAAAACTGCTACTACTGCTGCTGCTGCTGCTTTTGTTGTTGCTGCTGCTGCTGCTGCTTATGTTGCTGCTGTGGCTGCTGCTGCTGCTGCTTCTGCTGCTGCTTCTGCTGCTTCTGCTGCTTCTGCTGCTTCTGCTGCTTCTGCTGCTTCTGCTGCTTCTGCTACAAAAGTGAGAAACGTAATCCAGCAAAAGGAAAGCAACGCGAAAAACGAGCGATCACTAAAGACAAAACTATGAAGAACATCTTTGTCATACAAACAAAAGAAGAATTGGATTCCGGACTTGAAAAGTTTCACAGAATATATTACAAGTTACTTTACTAATGACAAGACAGCTTAATCCCACATAAAAACATCAATGATCAGATCTTCATTAAAATATTAATAAGAAAATAATAATGTTGGAAAAAAAGAAGAACAACCATGACACACATACAGATTACTCGGCTTATTCACAAAAAAGGGAAAACATCAATCATTTCACATTTCTATATTTGCAAGATATCGACTAGAATTAAATTTACATTCCATTAATCCTTTAAAAATTCAACAAATGATTGTTATTAAAGCAAGAAATGTATAAACGTCGACAAAAGGAGATGTAAGAAGAAAGCAAATCAAAGGGAAATAATGAAGAAATGGCGAAAGATGTATGTATGTATGTGTGTATGTATGTAGATATGTATGTATGTATGTATGTGCATGCGGGTGTGTATGGGTGTACGTACGAATGTTTATACGTTTGTATATTTATGTGCGTGTTCGTGTGTGTACAAATACATTATGTCTGTGAGCGCGGGTGCGTGTCTATATGTTGAGGTACGTTGCTTAGCAGTTAGTGTGTTACATTCATAGTAAGACTGTCGTTTCGTTCCTGAAGTGGGCAATAAATTATCTTCTTGAGCGTTGAGTTCATTTCCCATCGCTGCAGTCTACTGAACCGTCAAAAATGAGCAATCCTGCGATGGACTGTTGTCCCGTCCAGGATTAGGTTTACCCGTTTCAGTCATTAGACATTAGTCATAATGTAGCGCTACATTTAAGAAATTTTTAGTCCGATGAATCGACTCAGCACATGTTTTGGAAGCCTGGTACTTATTCTGTCTCTCTCTTTTGCCGAACAGTCAAGTCCCCGCAACTTGACTGTTCGGCAAAAGAGAGAGACAGTTGTTGAGTAGCGGGTAGGGCATAAACACAAAGAGAGTGACGGTTGTCAAGTGGCGGGCAGGGGACAAACACAAGGTCACATAAACGTATATTTCTATGTCCCTCTGTTTCGCTCTGTCTGTCTGTCTTTCACTCATATGTGCATATGGAACTCTTTTAAACTATATTATATATATATATATATATATATATATATATACACACACACAAACTATTTACCCAGACAAAAATACGTATAGATATGTTTAATACATCTATCTATCTATCTATCTATCTATCTATCTATCTATATACATCCAAGAGTTAAGGAATGGAGTAGATAAAACCTGGGTTACATATGCTTCATAGCAAGCGGAACCTCAAAAGTGGTAAATATCCCAGGGAGATGTATACCGCAGGCTACTCTTCAAGGCTATGGGTATCTTGATTAAATGAAGTTTACATTGTCGTTAGGAGGCCCATGTTAACACACGGTGGATTCGATCAGAATATGTGTGTGTGTATGTGTGCGCGCGCGTGTGTGTGTTTGTTTGTGAGTGTGTGTGTGCGTGTGTGTGTGTTTGTGTGTGCGTGCGTATGTACCTGGCGGTGCAATACTTTGAAAATCGGTGCTCCAGCATGGCCGCAGTCAAATGTCTGAAAGAAGTAAAACAAAAATAAAGAATATATATATATATATATATATATATATATATATATATATATACAGGGTGGCCCAAAATTAGGTTTACTGTTACCACGTAAGCACTTTAAATTTCTTTGAAAACATTTTATTACGTTTAAATTTCTAGCTTACAAACTGAAAAGGGATCTTCACAAAATTAACTAAATTAGCATAGAATAATGTATTCATTTTTTTTTTTTTAATTAAGATCTAAACTATTAATATAGGAATGCGAAAGAGAAAGTTGAATAACTGTAAACCTAATTTCGTGAAACCCTATAAATAGAGAGAGGGGGAAGAGGAGTGAAGAGTGAGGGGAGAGATAACTTGATTGATGAATAGGTATTGTACTGTTCTAGTATATACCTCTGCATGTAAACTGGTGCTTGCATGTGTCTATGGTAATCTCTGATTAGAAGAGAAGTTATTGGGTTAGTAGGGTGAAACATAGGAAATGAAACGATGTTCAATGATAATTTTCAAATGTATTCCTATGACTCTTGCATTGTTGAACTACACCTAGATTTAAAAGTACAGGAAACATTAAGAAACATTTATTTTAACCATGTTACTCACCTGACATTAAGTAGTTCTTTTATTAATTGAAATATAGCAATTAATTTTGCAGACAACGGAGATAAAAAAAAAAACATCCTTTGCGGTACATGGATAACAGCAGAATGAATTTCTCCTGCATGATATTCGCGTATACATACATATACATAACCCTTCTTTAACTTTTGCACTCTCTGTCTGTCTCTTTATCTCTCATTTTGTCTCTCGGAATTATGTTCGAAGTAGTGCTAGATATGCAACAGTATTACGTATGATATAGCTGAGGTATTTATTCTCTGTTTGTGATATCCAACTGTACTTTTTCACAATACTGCACTGAAATAGTATTTGTTATCAGAGCCGTAGCATACAAGCATAAACGTGCACGTGCACACACACACAGAAACATATGTGCATGCACACAATCACAAACTCATGGACACGTATATCAAAAGTTTATAGCCTACTCTGAGTTTTACTGAGGAGGGAAGGAGTGTTCCCAACTGTGAGATAAAATTGTTTGTAGCTTATATAAAACTGTTTTGATCTTCTAGATGGGTGTCTGGTGGAAGAGTGACATAATTATTATAAAGCATTTTTAAAGTTTTACAAATGATATTAGTTTCAGAACATGCCACAAGGCCACCAGCCTCGGGTGAGAGGGTAAGTTGATTCAATCTACCCCAATGCTCAAGCGATACTTATTTTATGGGAACCTAAATGGTGAAATGCAAGGTCGATCCCGGTAACATTCGAACCCCCGAAGGTGCAAAAATATGAAATGCCGCAGGGAATTTTGCCTGACGAGCTAACATTTCTGCCAACTCACTGCCTTGCGCAAGTCCCACTGTCCTATAAATAGGACATTAAATGAGAACATTAAGAAAGCTATATCACAGTGTTTCAGTTTCCTAGAGTATTTCTATTTCTACTTGAAGTAAAGGAGTTTTAAATAATTTTTTTTTTTTTTCATTTTAGCGTATTTTCAATCATCTGTTAAACATTAAAGTAATATTCAGAAATTTAAGCACTGTGGGACTTAATAGAAATCGTTAGCGGGAGGCTAAATTATTGCGGTTCACGTTTGTTCTGGTTCGAATGACACATTTTAATTAACGTTGTTAGAAAGAAGTTAAAGTTTGAATATTGTTTATTCTCCCGTTTCAGAAAACAAATTTCTGCAATCCTAAATCTAGCTAATGTTAGGGAAAGAAGCTTTGCGTTCAATTGTTTTCTCACATTTATAAAAACACAAACACAAAATAATTACAAGTGTCTCTCTCGCTCTCCGTCTATCCCACCGTCTTTTTCCCTCTAGCTATCTAATCTATTTACCAGTCAGTTGATATCTCTCTAACTCTCTCTCTTTCGCTATATATATATAATACAAACATACACAAAACATACACATACAATCATACACAAGGGCGTAGATGTGAATGGGAGAATATTGCAATGA
Organism: Octopus bimaculoides; assembly: GCF_046866305.1. NCBI lineage: Eukaryota > Metazoa > Mollusca > Cephalopoda > Octopoda > Octopodidae > Octopus > Octopus bimaculoides. The sequence continues at coordinate 48,842,200 of NC_142934.1, forward strand.
AGCAGTCCCAATGTGCTTTTCTTTATTGTGCCATAAAATCCAATGTCATTTGTTTTACGAAAATCCTGTGATTATGTGCTTGGGCAAAAGTACACTTTTACTACAGCAAATGACGCCAAAGTAATCCATAATTTCTTTGTAGACGAGCTAAATATATCTACACTAGGAATATTTACACTGTTGAGAAAATACTTTCCTTAGTAACAACGTTTACTGCTGATACAAGAATGGAATTTGTCCAAAAGAAATCTTCATATTTGGTAGTTGAACGCAGAAAAATTGATTCCTGAACACCAAAGCTTTACATCAAGAATGTCTCTTTCTATCGTTTCCTTCCGAATAGTATGCATGTCTAGATATTAATGATAGCATATCACTCAAACTGTCTGTGAATGGAGAGAAAGCAAATAATACTATACGTAACAAATATAGCTGTAACAAATATAGCTGCCAGAGCTTTCCTCTTACAATATAATATCCCACAAAGCATTTATAGTTCCTTAACATAAAAATATTAGCGATATTTGACTAGTTCATAGATAGAATGTATCCATAGGCATTAAGACATACAAGACTAATATCAACTGGACGGTAGTGATGTTGACAAGCTTAATTTGAGAAATAGGTAGTGTGAGACTAACTTCAACCTAGTGGTCTGATGAAATACTACAATATTATTCTAATACCAAAAACACACTACTTATACGTATTTATCTTTTTGCATACGTACAAACCCCATTTGTGTACTTCTTATTTCAAGATTTCTTGCCAATATAGTAAGAGGCGGTTTCTAAACTAGATCCAAGGCTCCTTCATTGGAACTTCAACAACATCAGCAGAGTAACTTTCTTTATGTGTATGTATGTATGTTAGTACACGTGTTTTGTTGTATGTATGTCTTCTCAATGCATATAGTTGCATATCTAGACATCTTATATATAAATAGCGATTTCTGCCTCTGCATGTCTGTCTGTCTGTCCGTCTTTCTGTTACCATTTTGCTGTCTCCACCGCACTGTGTATACATGTTGAACTAACATCCAGTTCAATTATAGGCTAATTGGATTTCAATAAAAATCGATAATGGATCGACTACAGGGGTTGGGATATTACATGATAAAATGAGAGTGTTCCAAAAGTGTTCGGTTCAGAGAAATGTGGCATGATGAGGGTGTTTGATATCAGGGATTGGGAGGAGACAGGGTATGTGACAGACAGAGAGAACGACAGGGACACTTTGATATATATAAAAGAAAGTTTGTGTGCGTGCGTGTGTGGGTCTGTGTGTGTGTGCGTTTCTTCCTTTATGTATTCGAAAACTGAGTTGTTTTCGCTTTCAGTGGATATGATTCTTTACACTAGTTAGGTTCCTCATTTGCTCTCAACATCCGATGAATGAAGGACTAGACATTCCGTGCTCGCTTATACGCAGACATGCGTTGAGTCTAGGAAACGTCCTCTACTTACTAGACATTGAGCAGGTGGAGTCATCTTATGTCAGACAGGATTTTATACAGCATGTCTCTTTGACTTAGCTGCAGTCTTGATTTAAGCGGTAGATTGGCGCAGGACGCGTAGGGTCTTGAAACGTTCTCGGAGAGTCTCTAGGCGTCGACAAAAATGAACTGGTTGGTCTGTTACAGAAAACTTTCGGGCCAGAGACTATGGATAATTTCCTGGCAGTACTACCGTTGAGCATTGATGATTCCGGATAAAATCTACAGGGATAGAAGTGCTGTAGAGCGGCGAAACCATTTTGCACGGTCTCGTCCAGTGCCCGAGTATTTTGGTCTATGTCGACTGGATCCGGCTATTGGCTGAATCGTTTGTGAAGATCGTCCGGTGGTCTTAGCGCATGTGATTTTGTGGTGAACTAAAATGAAAGGTATGAAAACAGATTCTTTCCTCTTTGACCAAACCCTCATCAAATTTTTAAAGTGAATCTTAAAAAAGGAATGTGAAGGGAGAGAGAAGTGCTCTTTCTTCTAACCTGTTCTGTCCATTCAGTTTTCTGCTTACTACCTCATTTTCGAGCTCTCCTCATATTATCCTGTCTAATTGCTTCAGTTCTTTCTATGTCTTTTCCAACTTCATTCGTATTCTCTTCCTCCAGTTTGGATCTTTTCCTTCTTCTCCTTTTCTTTAACAGCCTTTCGCTTGTATCCTATTAGGTTAGCTACAACATTAACAACAACTATGATTAGCTAGTTTGTTTCACTAATGCTCTCTGTTTTATTATTATTATCATTATTATTATTATTATTATTATTATTATTATTATCATTATTATTATTATTATTATTATTATTATTATTATTATTATTATTATTATTATTATTATTATTATTATTATTATTATGTCACCTTGAGACTCTATTACACGGTCAGTTGGGTATAGAGAATTCCACATTATCTTACACCAGTTATTTTCAATTACAACATCTATTCTCGATTCTGTATAATTTGTCAGCTGCTTCGAGCCGCACTTTTTATAAACGCCAGTCACTTTTTAAGCTGCCTTGCAATATTCCACAATAAATTCCTAAGAGACTTGCCTATTTTGTCAGACAACACATGAAAAATTGCTGGTTCCTGTCTCTTTTATTTTAACAAAATTTCCTTTAACCAGTTTCCCTTATACAACTAACGGTCTAAAGACAATTGATCTCTTGGTCGAGCTTTTTTCCTGACAAAATCACTATGTAAAGTCCTTATTTCTCACTTATTCAACGTCTTATATTATTTTCTTTTTTATGCATCCTAATCTTCTCCTATATATTTATCAATCATCTTTCTGGTTTCACATATAATATCGTTTTGTAACATATGCATGTAGTCATATACATTCAGAGGTGTGTGGGTATGCGTTACGCAGTAGTCATTTATTTTACCTCGGTGCAGTCTGGCATAATTGTTTCATGAAAATGCACCAGTGTTTATTGTCAATAGTCTTCATGGATGCCTATATATATTACTGATACTTTCAAAAATGTTTTCCATTTCATGATCTGATTTGTTGTTTTTAAATTTGAATCGTATATTTATCTCTTCATTTATCTTCAAATTCTATTATCTTTTTTGCATAATTAAAGTGGGGCCGACCTCACGATCATTTCCAGAGCGTGCGAAATTTTGAGATAAAGATAAAACACTATTTTCAAAGCAGAGACCTGGTCTGAATGTTTGCAAAAGTTTAGAATCTGCTACAGAGACGTATGGGCGAGGTGGTGTTTTGAAGCTCGTTGACTAATTTGTGTTCTTCCATCCACAAGAATGGCCATCTAAACAGTTCTAATGTCCCAGATTGTATTTAATTCATTTTTTTGTGGTAAAAGTGTACTACCCCAAATGCCATGTATTAGGATTGAAAGCAGAACCACGTTTCATTGAGCAGAAAATGTCTCAGCAATACATCATAAATTACGAACAAATATCTATACTCTTCCATTCCTCAACGAATTTATTATCTCTTGTTCGACTTTGTACTTATGTTTATACCAAAATTTATAGTTAGCTTTTCCTTACTATAACCTAGATATTTTTTTCACTACTAAAATATATCTCATTGTCTCCGTTGAAGAAATATTTTGATAGGGTCTTCTATTTATCATTTCCATCTTCTTTTCCATCAAGTTTCCATTAATATCACATCTATTGTTTTGTTTTTACTCTTAACCCAATATCCACTAATCTTAATACATCAAACCTATTATCAGATGTATCTCTCTGCGATCATCCCATTTTTTTAAATTCAGAAAGTGAACGTTCGCAGCCACATTACCCAATATTTTCTTCTATTCCAGAAAGGATTAGTGTGATAGGAGGAAGACTTTACAGTAATTTTGTTTTTCTAAAGGAACATAACAATCATCCATGAGCACTTTCTGTACACTTAGGAAAGGTTAGTATACCTGATGTTATCATCATTTTGGAAATAGTAGCAGAACGTCTCAAACAGAATGGAATCAACTAAAGGCAACACAAGTGCAATGTAGCTGTGATAAATTTAGAAATAGATTAACTTTATTATTCATCTAATTTATTATTAACCGAATTTCAATTATGATTCTTGCGTCGATTCAAAACAATAGTCGATTATACATACCTATGGTGCCATCCAGAACGACTGTAGACAGCGTGGCACACTTGCAATAAATGCTGAAATAAACAAAAGAAGCATCTTGGATTACTGTCTTTAAGAAATTCAAAGGTATTTGGAATACTCTTCACAAAACTCCTGAAAATCCCCACAAATATATGGATTGAAATAGTTATTTTTGAGAGGGCAAAAACTGCTCGCGACTGACTGTGAGATGTCTATATCAAAGAGACCTCCCCCCCCACATGCCTCAATATTTTGATGTGAGAAATACAAAGAGGACTGACAGATACATCTTCAGTTCTATGTTCTTTTCTATCACAACAAGGGCTCTTATTTATAGCGGGAGTTACCGAGAGATGATATACAGTCGGAAGTGGAAGTGGATAGACATTTCATAACATAGTGACAGGATTGATCACATACAGGCCTAACCACGTGTCAAAGCAACTGAATCCGTAGGTGTACATTTTATAATGTACACTATATTCTAAAAATCAGAAACCCATAGCATGTCTATTATTTATATTCGATGGATATTTGTCCTCATCTTGTTTGTTGACGCAAAGTTTCGGCTGATATACACTCCAGTCTTTTTCAGGTGTCTTGGGGAAATTTCGAACCTGGGTTCTCATTCCTAAGGTATTTTTCATATTATTATTGTTATTGTTCAGGCCATTACTTCGAATCGAACTAGGAATCTTGGGGTTAGTAATCCGCGCCCTTAACCAATCCAACAGGTGTTTCTGGTGACTTGGTAGTCCAACTTAATGATTATAAATTGATTTTGTCATCAGAAAATACAACCTCTGATTTAGGGAAGATTTTTGCATTTGAGGTGTACTATATACGGAGAATATCTGTCTTTCATCGATTTTTTCGATGTTATTATTATTATTGTTGTTGTTGTTCAGGTCACTGCTTGGGGTTAGTAGCCCGCGCTCTTAACCACTACGCCATATACCCATGGGCAATTATGGAGTGAATTTTTAGGGTTTATAAATCTAATATTTTCCTATCCTTCCTTAATACCGGTTCTCATATGCTGTTCATATTTGCACTCGGTCTGCTATGAGGTTGTTGTGTCTTAGCATATGTGCTGCTTCTTTTAGTCTTCGTATTTTCCCGTGGTGTTCTCTGTCTATTATTTTAACATCATCCCACAGGGGGAGGTGGTCTCCATTTTTCCAAACATGATCAGCTATACTCGATTTATCAATATTTCCACTTGTCACAGCTTTGCGATGTTCGAATACCCTTATTTCGATGGGGCGACATGTTTCACCTTTGTATAACCTACCACAGCTGCATGGGATGGAGTCAACGCAGTCTTTAGTCATATTCTCGTCTATTGGTGGTTTTACTCGAAGGAGATATTTGCAAAGTGTTGTATTACTCTTGAATACTGTCCTGATGTCATATGGGCCGCATATCTTTTGTATCTTTTCACACAAGGTAGACAGACTGTGGACAGTTTATTGGCCTCATCTCATCTCACTTCTTCATAATTAGCGTGGATAGTATACTTTTGGGGTAGTTGTTGCTTAATAGATCGTTATTGAGCTTGATCATTTCTTCATGGTGTGTATCACGATCGCTACTTATATTCTGTGTACGATGTTTTAGGCACTATGCAATCCCTCTCTTTACACTGTATGGATGGTGGGAATTGAAGTAGAGGTATCGTCCAATAAAGGCCGGCTTGTGGTATACGGATATCCTGAATCCATACTTGGTGCGTGCTATTAATACTTCCAGGAATGCCAGCTGATTGTCTTTTTCCTTTTACATTGTGAACTGTATGTATGGCACCTGAAGAAGACTGGAGGGTATATCAGCCAACACATTGTGTTAACAAGAAACAAGATGAGGACAAATATCCGTCGAATGTAAATAATGTAAATAATGTAAATACTGTACATAATTCCCCATCTCTTAAATATAGAACCATAGCGTGTCTTCTTGTATCCTGGAGAAGCATACATCTTGTGGAACTGATGGCATGCTTTAATGGAGCATATAGATGTAAGGGTAAAATAAAGTGCAACAAAAGCATAACGAAAGACTGAAGGAGAAAGGATTGGGTTGCTATGGTATTGAATGACTTCCAGGTTTTTAACGGTACTGCTCTTACACAAATTATAAACTCACTAGCTCTGAGTAAGTCAGCAGCAGTCATATAAGATACAGAAGAAGTAGAGAAACAAATCAACAGAGAATGGCAAACAATTTTACTGGCACAGATAAAGGGGGGATTATATACCCTAAACCAATTGCCATTACGCAAGGAATATTCCAAGGGACATATTCCCTTTCTTCTTTCACTGTCAGGCGTTGACACCTCTATCTGACATGTTAAATAGGGCTAGAATTTGATGCAAATGCTGCAGAAAAACAGGCACTACTGTTTACGTTGCAGTTGTTAATCAACTGGATGCACAACTTGAGGGAGTGTATAGATTTGTGAGAGTCAATGATACAAAACCGAAATTAAACATAACTGCCAAGTAATAACTGAAGAGAGGAAAATTAATTACTAAACACAACAGAATTTATTTAGGAATCAATAAATATATACAACAACAAAATGAACGAAAATATCAAAGGGGAAAACCATAGATGCGTTAGTTTCATACTTCAAAAGAGATAAATTTAAAAAAAAGAAGTTAAGTAATCGGCTTCAGTAGTTTAGCACTCCCAAAAGTACGTTATGGATATGATGTAGGGTTCAAAACGAATTAGACAGGAAAACAATAATGACTTCATTCAGAATGCATCTTCAAAACCTGATATTCAATGGTTCTGTATACCATGAATATGGAGGATGAAGATGACTATCAAAACGACATTTCCCATTACACAACGAGCGTTAATTGTAACAACCATAACAGGAACAAAAATAAAATAACAATAGCAACAACAACAAAACCCACATCAATGAGAAAATGCTAAACAAAAGGTAATACGATGGCACAAGTAAGACCACCATTACCCATTAGTAACAACGCCGTGGCATAAGCAACAACAGTAACAACTACAACAGAAAAAAAAGAGAGCCACCAATATTTACACTTTCATCCTCACTAACGCCAATAGTGTGGTTAGTAAGCCAATTACTAACAATTACTCCAATATGTGTCTGGTATAAGGGATTGGATATTTTACATTTATGTCCCAGTATTTGAAGGATGATATTTTCATAACAGTGAAAGGGCAGCATCTTTAAACATACTGCAGTAAATCCAGCGGGAGACGTGTAAAAAGACAATGCTGTATTACGATAGAAGCTCAGGCATATTTAGCGCGTAACGCAGGCCTGAGTTGAAAAGTACCCGAAATCAATCTGATACATTGAGACCTGCATTACATGCGGTAAACGGGTCGATATGTTTGGATTTAGATTACCAACCAATATGGGGACCAGCTAGTATTCAGTAAACTTCAAATAATGATCTGCTAATTCCGAAGGAGTAAAAATATATGTGCTCGATATACCACCAGATATGGATAGTTGCCGCCCATTGACAGTCGACGTCCTAGATATAGATGAGAATACGACCATAATACATTTCCACAGACTACAAAAAGAAAAACTTTCCGCTATAGAAAAAGGGCTATTGACGCAAACACAGCGAGAAGGTATATAAGCTATCCTTGAGCAGAAGCGCCTGCATAATGGCATTCAACTACTAATGGTGGTTGAGAGCATATAAGGGGTTTCTGTCCACAGTAAAATCTGGGAAGAAGAATCACACACTACCATAACCCCACACAGACATACGCACAAATTGCTGCCAACGTCATTACTATAAGAGGAACCGCAAGGGGAACATCAGCAAGAAAAACTGAGTATTATAAACAAAGTCAGTATAACAGCAGCAACAGGTAGTGTAGCATTAGGTAAAAAAAAATCAGAATATAAATTAACTCAACAGCAGCATCAGATGAAGCCAACGCTACAGACCAGGGATACAACATTGCCAACATGACACCGCTGAGAGACTATTTCTGCACCGGTCAACCAGAGTACAGACACACAGAGAGAAACATTCATTTTTGCATGAACTTTCTTCTCTAATAAGATTTTCTGACTTCAAATACTCGTCGTGGGACAAAATCAAATCAGAAGACACACCAGAAGAGATTGTCGTCAGGTGGGTGTATGAAAAAATACGCAGTTAAAAAGCGATTCCCTACCAGAAGAGCGATCATATTGTACGAAGAGATACAGTACTCTGAAAATAATCTCTCACCTTCCATTACCAAGACTAACTAAATCAGCACACCACCAAAAATAAAAATACATATCAGCACAACGTGAAAACAAAAATACACACTTAATTCCTGCCATCAACTTCACTGTTGCTAACAAAAATAACTATACAAATAGACTACATGAAAGAGAGCGTATTTTTAAACAAATTATAGAGGAAGGGAATTTCAAGAAGAAGAATGAAAAGAAGAAGAAGAGGAAGAAGAAGTGGAAGAAAGAGTGTTAGTGGGGGTGGAGGTGGAACTTTCTATAGGCTACAGCCTCATGTCTAACAATAACGACTGCAATGTTTTTCCAGGATCTTCGGCAGTTTAAGTTGGGCCTTACAAAATAGTATTTAAATAAAAGCAAAACCGTAAAATATTGCAAATGCCATATCAGATATTTCCAAGAACTGTAATGGAGAGAATCGAAACTATAATATACGAATAAACCTGTTTGTTCGCTTTTGTTTTCCATTTGTGAATGTCGTAAATGAGTGCCTCCATAATTAGTTATAATATTACAGCTTTTTAAAATACATAACACGGATTAAATTGATCGAATCCTGTAACTAAAACGTGAATATGTCGATTTTGATTAGCGTGTGTTAGATAATAATAATATCTAATTTAATTTATTCAAATAATTTGTTAGGAACTGAAATTTTCGCCCCGCTAACAAGAAAGAGAAAGAAGTGGCGTAAAGATATTATTGGATATGGTATACAGTAACTATAAGTGGAATAGTAGTTTTGTGAGTAATCCATAATGTTTGTATGTATAATATTAGCAATGCGTCCTGTTGTACACGATATATCTGCCGCAGTAGATCGATTCGAGCAATGAACTTCTAATGTATAACTAGAAAATATGCAGGTCCAATGGAACTTCGCGCTTTTATTTTATCATTTATCTTTACCAGTCCAAGCTCTTATATCATTCAATCACACTCCCACAGATTAATATGAACATTTGTAGCACTGTTTATTCAAGACTCTGAGTATGTTAATTTATTGGAATTAAAATATTGAAAAGAAGATGCTGTTCAGATTGTATTAGAGTCCGATAAGATAGAGAGACACGCCAATACAGAGAGAGAGAGAGTGTGTGAGAGAGAGGGAGAGCGAGAGAGAGAGAGAGAGAGAGATGCCAACAAACAGAGACAGGGACAAAAAGGTGCGGCGGGGGAGCAAAGGAGAGGGAACAAGAAAGAGTAACGAGGAAGATGGAGACGAAACACAGAGAAAGAGGAAGAATGTGACATGAGGAGGGGGGAAGGGAGAGAGACAGAGGAAACTCAAAACGAGTAAAAGTTAGTGAGAGAGGGAGGGAGAGATTATCAAATATATACGAAGTGTTTTTGGCAGCCATAAATTTCTTTATAAGGAATGTTTAAAATCAAAATTGCTGTATTTTCTCCTGAATCAGTGTTTAACGTTCATGCTTTACTCGTCCGTTTTTCATTCTTTTCTTTCTTAGTTTCTACTTCATTTCCTTGGCCAGTTGATATGCCATGTTGTTATAAGACTAAGGTCAACATGGTCTTTTAATCCGTCCAGATTTAATCAAATATTTACTTGTTTGGGATTAGAATTAATTTAATTTACTAGGTCCTGCATATAAATGGGCGTTGTAGTGTGCCATTACGCAACTTCATTTTATTCCTTATCATCACCATCATCCTCTTTACCACCACCAGCACCGTTTCTGCTGCTAGTTGTGCAGTTGCGTACATCGTGCAAAATGAAATTATCTAGAAGTTTATCTGCTTACTTCTCAGGCATTTCATTGCGTAAAAGTACAATTTTCTTTATTTGTGTTAACTCGAAATCTTTTTTCACTGTTGATTCACTGCCGTGACAGCTTTCTTTATTAGTTTCCAAAAGTGTTATTTTATGGCTATGATGATAAGCATAAACATGTTCGCTGTCTCTTCCTTTAAATATTTTCCTCTCATCAAGATTCCTTTGTCCCATAACTATACTGAATTTTTCAATAAAACATAGCTAATGTTCATGTCACCTGCCTTCCGTTCTTATTGTCCAATATTTTTCTACCTTTGCTATTTTCTTTCTAATTAGTAGATAAAAAACAGAAAGCAGTTGTATGTTCTAAGGAATGAGTTTGGAAAGTTTGCATGTCACAAGGAGAGGAGGAATCTAAAGTTCAGGGTCTCCGTTTGAGGAAAGCAAAACTGAATTTCAACTAATTTAATTCATCTCTTTCTTTCTGCCTCTCCCAGCAGATTGTCTCTCTCTCTTTCTCTCTCTCTCTCTCTGTCGTTTACTATCTCTCTCGTTGCTCACTCTCCCCCTCTCTCTCTGTTCATCAGCCTTCTCTCTCCTTCTCATTCTCTGTTTGTATGGTTATCTCTTTCTCAGTATGAGTTAGTTTCGAAATGTCACATGTTTTTCTTCTACGTGACAAAACCAGATTATCAGCACTGTTTCCCATTAGTTTCTCTGTGTGTGCGTGAGTGTCTGTGCATGTGTGTGTGTGTGTGCGTGTGAGCACGCGCGTGTGTGAGTGGGGATGTGCGTGCGGGCAACTGGAAACAAGTTATATTATACACTTGTTATTCATATCTTACAACATATTCTGAATTATGGATAAATTCAGTCTTTACCCTGCAGCTCATAGTAGGATCTACTTTCATTTTGTGCAGTTATTATTATATCTTATGTCTATAATTTCTGATTCACCAGTTCGCGATCTAGTTGCACAAAGGTAAACGTTTATGCCATTGATTCTTCAGTAATATTCATCATAGTCTTGTTATGATTTTTTTTCTTTCTCACCGATTTTGCCAACAATCAAGTTTTAATTTCATGTTGAGTTCTTTGGAAATATTATGCATTGCTTTCTTTTCACCATATTGTATGGCTTCAAAACACAATTTATATTGGAAATGTGTAACCACTTTACATCTTGATTTCAAATTTTTGCACAAGGCCTGGGATTTCGTGGGAGTGAATAAGTTGGTTACATCGAAGCCAGTACTTAACTGGTACTTATTTTAACGACCTGGAAAGACTGAAAAACAAAATTGACTCCGGCAGAATTAGAACTCAGAACGTGAAAACGGATAAAATATCGTTAAGCATTTTACCCGGAGTGCTAAAGATTCTGCTAACAGGCTGCCTTATCTACTCCTAAATATTAATAATCCAAAGTACCAAATCCAGTCTATTGCCTCTTATGACCTGATGATTCATAGTGTACCACCAAAGAATAAATTGTTTTCTGTCTGTTAACCATTGCAGCAAGTTATTTGTTGTTTGGTTTTGCTTTTTTTACTTTGTTATTTAAGTGAGAACTGCAGAATAAGCGCCAATATTCATCTTATTAAAAAAGAGATAAATGTTAAATATTGTCGCAAACACGTATTGCACAACCATCCTGACGCGTGGTACTAAATTGAAAAGAAACGGATCAAAACTGTCATCGAAGCCCTAAAACAACGTTGCGGGCTAAAACATTAAAGTTGCAGTGCTACACTGACCGCATATCTTAGTTCCAGCAAAACCAGTTATTTTCCAACAACCAGAGCCAGTTTTTGAAGGGCTTAGGAGGAAACACAGGCGATAATACAGTTACTGTATCAGAAGAAATCCGCCAATTTTGGAATAACATCTGGGGGAAAGAAGTTTCGCAGAACCACAGAGTAGAGTGAATACATTCTTTGAAAACTGAACTCCATCATCCAGAGGCTCCACGACAGTATTATGTGCGCATAACAACGGAAGATGTCCTTGCACAGATATCAAAACTACCAAACTGGAAAGCTGTAAGGCCAAACGGAATTCAAGGCTGGTGGCTCAAGTAGTTTAGGTCAATACACAAGATAATTGGACAAATGCTTACAGAGTGGTGCAGCTCCGGTGTAGAATGTAGAGGAAAGAACAACATTGTTAATGACAGATCGGTCATAAGGCAATGAGGTTGGCAATTGCCGACCCATTGCTTGTCTTAACCTCCTTAGGAAAGTATTAATAGGCACCCTTGCAGAGAAAATGTATACGTTCCTTGCGGAAAACAATCTTCTGCCAGTAGAACAAAAGGGATGCCGAAAAAGATCCAAAGGCACCAAAAAACCACTTTGTGATAGACAAGTTTATAATGAAAAACTCTAAATGGTACCAAAAAATAAAAACTTATGCACGGCCTGGAAAGACTTCAAAAAGGCTTCCGATAAGTTGTCGCACTCGTGGATTTTGGAAACACTCTACATGCCTGGAATACCTGAGAACGTGTGCGCATTGATTAAGAACAGCATGCCTAGGTGGAAAACGCGTTTTTCCTGTAACAACCAACACTTAACCGAGGCAACAATGAAAAGAGATATCTTCCAAGGAGACCCTTGTTCACCTCTGTTATTTGTTATAGCCTTGATCCAACTTCCTGTAGTCCTACGTAGAGTCAACATGCACTATTAGTTGAGTAAGAACGGACATCGTCTCAACCATGGATGATTTATAACCATGGATGATTTATATTTAGTGGCTGCACGCAGTCAAGGATTAAGGACTAATTGTATAATAGCGAAGATAGACAAAAACGAAGTAAATTTCCAATGTAGGTTAAGCAAATCATTGGAGGAGATTGTTACTCATATAATAAATGAATGTAACATGCTGGCACAGAAAAGAAATGGCAACCTAGGGAGAGTAATCCACTGGGAGCTTCGTAGAAAGCTAGGATTTAAACATACTGATGAATGGTATAAACCTGAACTCCGCAAAGTACTAGAAAGTAAGAAATATACGATGTTGTGAAACTTTAACAATCAGACTGACAGAGAAATAGAAGCTAGTAAGCCTGATTTAGTAGTAGTAGTAGAGAAAGAGAACAGAAAGTGACAGGTAATTGACTTTATCGTCCCAAATGGTGGGAAAATCAATATGAAAGGTATAGATAAAATAACCAAGTTCCAGGACCTAACCATTGAGTTAGAAAGACTATGGAAAGTCCGGGTAAATTGTATCTCAGTACTTATAGAGGCATTAGGAACTATCCCTAAAGATTTGAACAGATGAATAAAGGAATTAGGCATAAATCCAGTTTAGTACAACTCCAGAAATTAGTGTTATTAGGGACAACTAGGATATCAAGAAGGGTTCTTTTCTGGAGTTCTTATTGTTGTTGTTGTTGTTGTGATGCTGGTGGTGGTGATGATGATAAGGATCATGATGATGGCGAAAGTGTTGTCAGGCATGTTGGTCTCCTTTGCTATGGGAAATAGGTTTGAAGTGATTTGTATCCCCGATCTCAATAGCCACGTGAAGCTTTGTGACGTATCGTTGAGTTATGATGTCCTGGATGGACTCGACACTTGACTGATCTTGCATGTATTGACATTACATAAAATGTCCTAACCAGTTCCTATTTTGTACTCTCTCTGCCTGCTAAATACTGGTTTTCTCTTCTGCGTCAAAGAGAACACCTGCCACCAAGTAACAGATGTTAATTTCTGGTTGCTTATTTTATTTTCGTTAAAAGTAAGTAGAAATGAGGATGAGTTCGTCACTTGTTAGGGTAGTTGTTGAGTGATGTTAGGCCTCTTTCTCTGAGGCAAACTTCACATTGGCAGTCCCGTATTTTCCACCCTGGCTATATAAGCTTTGTACTTCTGAATTGTTCAAAGGAATTTTTCTATCTGCTAGTGTGATTCCTACTCTATTCTTTTCATATTTGTTCCAGTTGTTATGTATAGACCTATTAGCAAATTAGTTTCTTGCTGGACAGATCTAGGAACATTCAGTGCCACATTTCACTCACATATCTCCAACATACATTTTGCACTTTTAAATTCATATTTATTTATAAAAATTTCTTCACTTATTTGCGCTTCGAGTGGGCGAAACCGCTAATAGCTGCTTTGGATGGTTCGCTTTCCTTGATTATATTTTTCTCGTCAATGATGTTGTTGGAGGTGAGTTTTCAGTTGTTACTGGCAGTGCTAGTGGAGATGGCAATGTTCTCGCTGGTGTTGATGTTGTTTTATTGCTGTCATTGATCCCTTTTGCTGTTCTTGGGAAGGCAGCACTGAGATCTTTAGCATCGGAAAATTACTTTCATACATTTCTCAAACTGCATTGTTATTGTTGTTGATTTTGTTGTTGTCATTGTAGTAACTGCTGCTGCTATTGTTGACTCTTACAATTTGTCTATTCTGTTCTGCGGACAACTGTCTCTTCTTTCAGCGGAGGAAAACGCGTCGTCCACCATATTTCTTTTTTAAAACTATAATTGATGGTCGTATTTACTGAACAAACCCCAATCTGGTTCCTAAAGGCTACAGATTGAGAAACGTTAACCAGCTCCTTAATGTCCTTGTTAGTTTATGAATATCAGGATAAAACATTTCAATTTATAACTTTTGTGTAGCAATAGAAATAACAACAAACATACGGGAACGATGTGCAATACGTGTGGATAGACTATCAACAGTAACAGCAGTAACAACAAGAACAACAACCGCCACAATAATAATGGTAAAAATGTTTGATACAAGGCTGGCAGTTTCGGTGGACCCAGTGTTCAACTGGTACTTATTTTATCGATCCCAATGTGATAAAAAGCAAAGGCAACCTTGCCTGGATTTGAACTAAGAACGTAATGAGAGCGAAAGCTCCTATGCATTTTTTCCAACGTCCTAAACATTCGTCGCAATAATAATAATAATAATAATAATAATAATAATGATAATAATAATAATAATAATAGTTTTCAGATAATGATGTCCTTTCTGTACAAGATATCATTGCTAATTATAAATATTGTTCATTGTAAACCTTGTTGTTACTAGAAGTCTCGTATAAAACAAAACAGCAATAACATAAATTATAATAATAGTAACTGTTTTTATTATAGCTAGGAGAACAGTGAGTTATATCGATCATACTTTTTGACACTTACTATAATTTTGTAAGCACTGGCAACTGTGGAAAAGGGAACAGCCATGTAACTTTCGCAACTGCATTTCTCATGTAATTCTCATGGCGCTGCTGTCAGTAGAGATATCAGTTTCAAATTTTGACACAAGGTCAGTAATTTCGGGGGAAGGTGTAAGTCGATTACATCCACCCCCTAGAGTAATGAGAGGCAAAGCCAGATTTGAATTCAGAACGTAAAGACGGACGAAATGCCACTAAGCATTTTGTCCGGTATGCTAATGATTCTACCAGCTCGCCACACTACAATGTCAATAGGAATATTAACTGTAATATTAATAGTAATTGCGATGGTGATGGTAGTAGTAGTAGTAGTAGTAGTAGTAGTAGGTTTTGTAATTACAGCGTTATTCAGTGACTGTCACTGCAGGCAAGGAAAGCTCTCATAATTCCAGTATTGGTAATAAAACATCTGCTATTAAAAAAAGGAAAAAAAAAAAAAAAAAATGAGATCCTTTATATTGCTTAAAACATATCTTCCTTCAGCTCATATAAAACATAACCGAGTTAGTAAAATATTAGTGGAGCAGAATTTGTGTCATTAATCTACACTGTTTCTGCTACTGCTATTGGTTTTGGTGATAGAGATAGGGAAAATATTATTAACAATTTTAACTGCCAATATTGTTATTAATATTTCTGTAGCCTTATTTTTATTGCGTATATTCTGCACCACGGAGATCAGTTTTATATGTCTTCATAACGGTGTGTTTCATTTTGTTTATATGGTTTTCTATTGTATTGAAATTACTCAGCCCAATGCAGGGATAGCGTTTACAAGTGACATCTAAACGTTGTATAATTGTGTATTTCTTCGTACTTTAGTTACGTACTTATATAATTTCCGTGACTCCTACTGTTATAAAGGGTTTTCCTTTTTTTTCAAATATTTTTCGACTCTATATTGCAAGTATGATATTTTTACTTCCGACAAGGTACATTTCCTTAAATGAATTCGGCAGTTGTCCTCCAAAGTTACATTTATATCAAGATTAATTTCTTTCTATATGTATGAGATTAATACCTTTCTTTCTCTAGTTGCGTGTAACTGTGAAATATATATGTATTGTTGAAATGCGTTTCTTTTAAATCTATTTGTCCTTCATTCTGTTTTAATTGCTGGGTTAGAGAAACGAAGTATATCCCTTTAGTAGTGATTGTCATTGGTCTACCGTAATCGAACCGCTGCATATATTTTCTTTCGGACCACAATTCTGCAAGTCCGATTTTTCGTACATCTTATGTGCGCATCACAAAAGCATTCCTTTTTCCTTTCACTTTGAACCAAATGTTAATCGTATTGATTATCATTTTTTTTTTTGCGTAAGGGATTGAGTTTATCTTTAGTTGATTTCTCTTGTGTCCAGACTAACGTGTTTATACGGTACTAAACGGCGCGTAGTTGGGCATTTGCTATATATTACTCATATTAACAACAACAAAAATAAACGTCAATATTTAATTAAGTTATTATGTACATTGCGAACATTCTTTTTTTTTTTTCAGATTAGTAATGTTCAACGATATTTGTCAGTTGATTACAATGTATTATAAAACAACTGCATGCATATCAGAGAGACGCACCTTAAGATTTAGTGATATCAAAATTCTAACGCTTTTAACGACACCGTTTTGCTATTCCCAAATTAATTACAACTTCTCGAAATCTATTATTTTTGCTGCTCTAGAGTTCTAGCAAGTGTAAACTTTATTTCACCATGTCTTACAGTTTTCTCATTTCTCAGCTTATGTCTACGCTTTAATATTCTCTATTCGTTTGTTTTATCTGCTTTCATACGGTAGTATTTAATAATTATTTTCCTAATATATATATATATATATTTTCTTATAACCGTAAATCTAAATCTACTTATGTTTCATAGTCTGGTTATACTCATATATTTTACATAACAGCCGCCCTTCCTTTCAAAGCAGTAAATCCGATGTTTTTTCCTTAACTCAAACACACTGACTACCGAGTCTTCCTTTGCTTTTCTGTGTATTCTTCCTAGCAAACATTTACAATTTTGACTACTATTCCATATATCAGTAACTCACTCCCTTCCTATTTTCTGCTTATTTTTCACATGTAATAAGTTTTACTCTTGTTGTTCGGTCTACAGTAACCCATTAGTGGTTTTGATTCTTTTGTTGACCCCCATGTTTCAAATAATCTGCTTCGCTTCGGCTCTATAGTCTGCTTACATAACAAAATCCAGCTAATATAATATACCTTTTCTCCTATTACACTTTACTACTGCTTGTAAGAACATGTTTTATGGTCCTCAAGTAAATGAAAGGATAGTATATATCGAACTTGGGATATTATAGACATACTGTGTTTAAAAACACAAACATACGAGTAAGAGACAGAATTTTTCCAGCAGACATAGTGAGAATGTTAGATGTACCGATCTTCCACATTGGGCTGTGTCGGTTCAGTATTCTACTGACAAAGCTCACGAGGCAGAAATGCGAATCTAGCACTCCCATCCATGCTGCAGGACTATGTTTGCATCCTGCTCTTAAATTTTTATTATTGAAAACAGAATGTTTATCAGAGATATTATCTCCGGACAGAATACCGCAGCAAATTCGCCTTCTCTCGATATATCTGCATAAAGTATGATACACAGATGGCTACTTTAATAATCTAATAGTAATTTCATTGTATTTACACACATGTGCAAGAAACACACATACACATACATACGCTAGGACACTCATACGCAACACACACATACACACGTATATATTGAACTCGGAAACTCGCAACATCGACATTCACATACAGACACAACTACTACCGAACCTGTGTGTGTGTATTTGTGGGGGGTGGAAGAGAGAAAGAGAAAGTGAGTGAGAGAACTATATGGTGACATTTTTCATGTTACCTCCTACATCATGCTTAAATGACTCTCGACATAGAGGAGTAGCTGTGTGGTAAGAAGCTTTCTTCCCAACAACATGGTTCCGGGTTCAGTCCCACTGCGTTGCACCTTGAGCAAGTGATTTCAACTATACCTCGACCAAATCCTTGTAAGTGTATTTGGTAGACGGAAACTGAAAGAAGCCCGTCCTATATATATATATATATATATATATATATATATATATATATATATATATATATATATATATATGTGCGTGTGTGTGTGTGTGTGTGTGTGCGTGTGTGTGTATGTATTTTTATGTCTGTGTTTGTCCCCCCACCATCACTTGACAACCGATGTTGGTGTGTTTACGTCCCCGTAACTTAGCGGTTCGGGAAAAGAAACCAACAGAGTAAGCACTGGGCTTACAAAGAATGTCCTGGAGTCGATTTGTTCGACTAAATGCCAAACTAGCAAAGAATGTAAAAACAATTGAACAAACGGAAATAACAACATCAGTAGCAACTAGATAACCAACATCAACATTCACATCAACAACTCGAATAACGTTCATGAGACCAACATTAACAATAATAGAGTAAGCAGCAGTAACAGTAACATAGATATCGTAAACACAACAGCAACAACAGTTGTCAACAACACAAAAACAGCAAAAACGTTGACAACAAATATAACATAAAACAGTAACATAAGCTACAAGAGCAGCATAAAAAGCATCAATGATGAAAAATAACTACGGGACAAAATGTCCTTTACGAATGTCACAGAAGAGACGATTAGTCATTCACCGGAAAAGAATGCGAATGTTACTAAAAAGTATAAGAATGGTATTGAGTGGCCTCCATCCGGAAGTAGAAACTTTGTCTACAAAAATAGAACTATCATTTACTAGTGCATCAACCGCAAAGATAGGAAGGCTGAATAACTTTACCTAGCCGTGAGTAATGTTTAGAACAAATGTACCCCCTCCGTAATCTACAGATGCCAAGGAAAGCAACATGGAACTGTAGTAGCTCTCTGCAACAGCAGTCAGAAGGCTCGTAGGATGATTATAACGACTTCTACTACCCAGGAGTTAGTGATGATACACAGAAATATGAGGGATGTCGTGTGAGAAATGTCAAGATCACAATTGTAACTCTTCATAGAGACCATGGCATGGTAATAACCATGCTAAAGGAGCACGGGGAGAAAATTTGTGCAAAGTCCAACACCTAATAAAATAGAACGGGAACGCTTCTCCAGAAGACGTGCTTGGTGTCCCAGATTTCTGTTTCATCCCATCAATAATTACATTGGACATTCATTAGACTAGCATAAATATGCAGTGTAAGTTGCTTACAGTTTCAGATAGCTGGTTTCTGAGACAACAACTTTGTGATCTTTACTGTCAACTTAGAACAGACGAAAAAGCAAGGACCTATTTATTGATAGATAAACGCTTTCTTGCAGTGCAGAAAGATTTCAAGGATTGGGTTAGAATAGAAGTTAAGCAGGAATAGCGGAAGAGGTCATCAACAAGTGATGAGATCCATTTAAAAGAATAATTACAGAAATATCTGTCAGTTTTAGCAAAAAGATGGCTATAGAAAACAATATAGTAGAAAAGAAAGTATTTAGTTGCTGAGAAAAAGCGCGTAGACGACTCATCGCAAACAATGGATGACGAAAATAATACTCGACCACTTCTTCGACACGAAACACGATGATTAGATGTCCTAGAAGGAATGCGTCTGAGTTGTCTTTTCTTGGGAAATTTCAAGCCAGAGACCATGGACAGCTTCCAGATTTTCTTGACGCGGTAGTGCTAAAAAGCTACAGGGAGCATTATTTATTCCAGAAAAGGTCATAAGATAGGGAAGCACTAATAGACTTACATACCCGAGACGCGTATAGAAGTTTGAAAACATCTTGCAAGCCATTGTTCACTGTCTATGCATTAGTGGCTTGTGTTCTTACAGGTGTTCTTGTGTCAAACAGCTGCTGTCACATGTAAGATGAATTCAACTCTCTGCCGAGTTTATAGTGAAGATCGACGCACCAACTTCCTTAGACATCTTCCCGGCCTGGAAGCTGTGGTGAAATAGATAGTATGCTGGACTCATCTGAAAGATGGTGACGATTACCAATTTTTAAGGGAGAGAAAGATGATGGTATAACTTTTAGTAGATTAGATACTAACTTTGAATGTGAGTGACAACAGTGGTGAGTCTGACTTCACATACACTTAGTTTGATGTTTTTTTCTGAGTAGGAAAAAACCTGGAATAGGTCACTTTCTATGCTTTGGAGATAAGAGTATAATCTGAGTTATCTTCTGTCTGCTTGTGGAATACCCCGAATTACACAAAGTGAAATACGCTGCAACTGGGGACATATTATCTGGGGACATATAAATCTATTCGGATTCCATCTTTACATCCTTTGTCATGTCTTTCATTTTAACCTTATCGTTGTTGATTCTCCTATGATTAATGAGACACATTCTGCAGATTGTGTTCAGAGTGAAATGCCGTCAGAATAAAGGTCGTTTTTGACGGGTTTTAAAATATGTGTGGGTGTGTTAACTTAATTGCATTACATTTCTCTATCCAACATTTAATCAGGCTTCACGTATTGTTTTGCGTCTCAACCTCATCGCAGGCTTATTATGCACGCCTGAGTATGCGCGCTTGTACATATGTATGTGTTTACACATGTGACTACGTGTCCTTTAACTCCTTTGGAACAGATAATGATAATAATAACAAAAAACAACAACAACAACAATAACAACAACAACAATAATAATAATAATAATAATAATAATAATAATAATAATAATAATAATAATAATAATAATAATAATAATTTGTATCTTGAGGTCTCTGGGTGAGACTTGGATCCAACTTGTACAAATGCAAAGCAAAAGTCAAACATAAAATAATAATAATAATAATAATAATAATAATAATAATAATAATAATAATAATTATTATTATTATTATTATTATTATTATTATTATTAGTCTACATCCAGAGTTCTAATCCCACTATCGCTATCTTTGCATTGCATCTCTCTACGTTCGATCAAATAAGTGCCAAGTTTTGGGATCGATTAAATTGACATCACTCTTCCCCCAAATGTGTGGCCTCGTGCCAAAGCTAGAATACACTACTACTACTACTACTACTACTACTACTACTACTACTACTACTACTACTACTACTACTACTACTAGTGTTCCTTTATAATGTTGTTGTTGCTTTTATTGTAATGACTTTTTGTTGCTGACGTTCATATTATGTTATTGTTAATTTTATTGTTTGCTGTTTTGTATTTTATGTATTGTGCGTATAAATTATTTACAGGGCAGAGACTTGGAGACGACAAATATCTAACGACGATCAATATAAAGATTTAAGCTGTATTTATTTAGTGTTGGATCGACCGACGTCGACGGCGCTGTAGTATTCCTTTTACAGTCTACAGTCAATCTTAATACCATGTGATTAGATCGGAGCAGAGATGGGAAAATATCTTCTTGAAACAGTCTGGGTGGATTGACCAACTGCTAGGCTAATGGCAACAGCCTACTCTAGCAAGTTAAATCAATAAACAAGACCAAGAGGTCACATAGGAGGAGGTTAATAGAATCGGATCGTTGGTATTGACTTGGGGCGGTGTTGATAATTCAGTTGGCGAGTGGAGGGACTGGTTGAAACCGCAACAGTGTTAATGATGGTTGGAGGAGTTTGAGGTGTGGATCGATCGAAAGGATGGTTGTTTGGTATCTAATGCGTAGTAGCTGAAGTAACAACGATTTCTGCAGATTTGTTAGAGTTTCGATTGGTGGCGCTGGGGAAGCTGGCGATGATTGTAATGATAATGATGATGATTGTAGGATGTATTTGTTTTAGTTTACAAAGGATAGATGGGGGATTAAGAAAATATTTATAATTTGCTATGGAGGAGGTGCATATTGTAGGAATGTGAGAAGCTGACGTGTATAGCAACTGGTTGTTATTAAAGCTCTAGAGAGTGGATTCCTTTGCGTATCCCAAAGGACAATGCGTAAAAAATGTAGGTGGGACTTTAAAGTTATGGTCTGGCTGGCAGCCGGATGCCATAAAGAGGCGTGTTAAATATAATGGAATTTCATTGGCAGCATGCTGATCCAAGGAAGGGTATCTTCACATTATCTATCTATCTATCTATCTATCTATCTATCTATCTATCTATCTATCTATCTATTTATCTATCTATCTATTTATCTATATATCCGTCTCTCTGTCTGCCTGTCTGTGAGTCTGTCCGTCTCTCTGTCAATCTGTCTATTTATCTATGTATATATATATATATATATATATATATATATATATATATATATATATATGCCTGTATGTATGTCTAAGTATGTGTAATACATATATTTATGTAACATATATATATATATACATATATATTTATATATATTGCATACACATATTTACTCCATTATGCGTGTGTTAAACAGC
>NC_142934.1:48874894-48897394 GCF_046866305.1 Octopus bimaculoides
AACTGAAATGGTTGACTTATCAAAGTCTTAGGATGCAAATTTTGTACGTCATATATGAAAAAGAAAAGAAACTCAGCAGACGTAGTCGGTGTCAAAGTTTTATGTAATGTACATGTGTTTCGTGATGTTGACAGAATCCAATTGCATGAGGAAATAAGCTTTGTTTCTCGAGTAAATGTCACCTGTCTTATTCATCGGTATTACTCGGCAAAAATACAATACGCAGAAAAACGAACGCATTTATATGCATTCGAATGCAAATTAGAGCACTTACACATTGATGGTTGGGTAACTTCACTTTCAGAAGAATCCGAAATATCGCCAAATATTAAACTTTCAATATTGTAGAATAGAAGAAAAAAGGAGCAAGGAATAAGATAAGAGCGAAATGAAATGGAGATAAAGTAGACCAAACAGCAGAAAACGACCTTAAGTTACGACTTACAAGTGGGAACACAAAAGAACCCGGAATTTTGCAATATTATTCACTCAATATGGCGGCGAGCTGGCAGAAACGTTAGCACACCGAATGAAATGCTTAGCGGTATTTCGTCTGAGTTCAAATTCCGCTGAGGTCGACTTTACTTTTCATCCTTTCGGGGTCGATAAATTAAGTACCAGTTACGCACTGGGGTCGATGTAATCGACTTAATCCTTTCGTCTGTTCTTGTTTGTTCCTTCTATGTTTAGCCCCTTGTGGGCAATAACGAAATAGGTATTTCGTCTGTGTGAGTTTGGATTTATTGGTAATTATTATTGCAGAGCACCTGTATAGTAAGTGCAAGTTTCTACTGACTGTTTTTGTGTTATTTCCTATTATAACTATTGTTCCTGTTATAATCATTTGGGTGATAGTCTTCGTTTGAATGCTATCGTGTGTTTTCCCCTGTTGGGGGAAACATTAATTACGGGTAAGATGCCGAAAAGTGTACCTTCTGTAACAATTACTAAAGTGCGTATGTTTTGTACAGAGACTTTCTTAAGGTCTCAAAGAACATGTTCAACACTCTATATTGCAGAAACAACTACAAAACAATTACACACAATGTGGTCACAGTTCCTTTTCACAATATATTTGTAATCTACAAATATTTCCCAGAAAATATTTAATTTGTTACAACGTTAACTTTGAAAATGAGGAATGCCTTAAGTGTTTAATCCGTTATTTGATTAACTCGTAATTTAAATCGTTTCTAATTCTTCTTTTTATCTTGGTAAAGTCATATGCTTTTCAGTCAGCAATGTACAATGCTGACAGAAAATGAAACACTTAGCTTAGGTCGACTACCCATTTTCAACCTTTGATAGCATACTTTAATATGCTTCTCATCTGCTGCACATTGAATCTATGTTCTTTTCTACTTAAAATGAACGTTATTCTCGTTAATTCAATCCTTAGGATTATGATGAGGCAGTCCAAGTATTTCTTATGAATATGTTGCTTCTCTGAAGCACCTTTTAAATTCTTGAACATTTTCCGTAGTATTTATATTTGGCAGACATTCATCCAATTTATTTGGGAGCTCACAATTCTTATCTTCAGCCTTGAGTGACTTCATAATGCTACATCATGGTGTTTTGATATTTGGTTGTCATATTTTCTTGAAATTCTAACATAACTTACTGTACAATAAAGAGTGCTACACTAGCCAAGCTTAGGCGTAAAATGAACGGGAGAAAATATTTGGATTTCCTTTTTCTGAAAGATTACATTATCAAATATTACTTGTAAGTTCGATAATTCTTCCCAATTGTTTCATGTATAATTTGCACAGTGCCTTTGTTAAAGAGCGTTCGACTTCATAATAAGAAATCTGCAGGTACTGTCCATTGTGGTTGATTTTGTCTTCTACTTACTTTTCAGTTACCGAAGGGCTCGGTAAAAATTATTAATTATTAATGTTTTAATGCATCAATAAATTGATAATCTTTTACCCTTTTATTTGTAATAATTATTCACTCCCTTATAGTAAACCGTAGATTTACTGCGGTATTCCTTGTGACGCACATGGTAATTCTTGAGGAGGGATAACAACTGGCTGGCCTATGTAAGATCGGAGATGCTGTTCCTATTGTGCAGATGCACGATGGCGCTCGGTCGTGCATGTACAATTGCCAATATCGTCGAATTTTCAAAACTGGAATGTCATCCTGATGAGGAAATGAAAAGTTTTACTTTTCTAAGCCAGAGACGCGTCTATGATTAACTACGACTGGTTAGTTTCATTATTTTTTTTCCTTGTTTTGCCTTTGTGAGTTACAAGTATTACTATCTGTTGGAGTTTCACCACTTTAGCTGCTATTTCTGAGCTTCGGTAATATGGTGAAGCAACTGTTGCTGATCCATTAATTATGTATATATATGTATGTATGTATGTATGTATGTATGTATATATGTATATATATATGCATATATTTGCATATATATATATATATATATATATATATATATATATATATATATATATATATGTATATATGCATGTATTTATATGTACATATATGCATATATATATATATATATATATATATATATATATATATATATATATATATACATATACATATATGTTGATATGTATATATATATATATATATATATATATATATATATATATATATATATAAAACAATAAAAAATCTATGCCATTTTAATCCCGCGCCAGGCCGGGTGTCTCTGCTAGTTATATATATGTAATCGAATAAATAACAACAAATTATAACAACTATTTCTAACGAGTTTTTAATTGATTAATGAAGAAATTACATCATTAGAAAAAAACTTTTTTTTTTCAGGTGAATACATAAATCACAACATTCAAAAACATCTAAACGCTAACAGTATGTGCTGCTCCTTAATGATTATATGACCTGTGCCAGTCATAACGATCCATACATAACCTTATTATCTTTGCGTCTATACTTCGGTGCCCGCATATGTATTACTCCACAATTTTTGTGAACATTTTGGGAGGGAGCCTGGTGCCTTAGCATATAAGTGCTTGATTCGCTCAAATCCTGATCTATTATATATATACATATATACACACGTTATATATGTATATATATATATATATATATATATATATACATATATATATATATATATATATATATATATATATATATATATATACATATATATATATATATATATATATATATATATATATATATATATATATACTTATATAAAATTATAATACAGGGTATCAAGAGATACCACCACGCTGAAAAAATAGCAGTCAAATCCTGACTCCAAAACCACAATAAATGTCCGCAAGGCACGATTAGCGAAGACGAAGACCAAATAAACCAGTAAAAATAATAAGATAATTTCAAATCCTGGATTTCTGGCTTTGCATAAATGCTCTGCCTTCATCAGTGAAATATACTCAAGTACATAAATACAAATACATGTATATAAACAGTATACTTACATATACGGACGTATACATACATATATATGCACGTATGCACACGACTAGCTTAAATAGCCCGCCTAAACAACTTCTCGTGCGATCCCGGACAGGATATCAGCGCAGTAAATACACTGACAAAACTAATTTATATAAATAAATATATATATTTATATAAATATATACTTATATATGTATATGAGTATATATATGTGCACGCGTGTGTACGTGCGCGCGCGTGTGTGTGCATATAAATATATATACGTCTTCCGGCAATCAATGTGATAAAGCTTACGTCACTGAAACACATAATTTATGGATCGTGGAAGAATTTTGAAACAGATGCAGAGGATGATATTTCTCTGTATGTACCTTTTATTCTCTCACACTTGTTCTCTGTTTCTCATCCACTTAATACTGATTTTCTGTTCCTCACATTTCCCTAGAATGTTCAATTTATACTAGTGAAGATGATTATAAATTACAAAATTATATGCTGTTTGTGTGCTGTTAGGGCATAAAACATTTTGTCTTGAAAATCATAAACTACTACTTGGTACCGGTATTGTGACAAGATTTCTAACACCATTTGTAGGAATATATGAGTTCTCAGAGAACTGGATGACTTATTTCCTCTTCTCGTTTCCTTTTAGACACTAAGCTGTAAAAAACACAAGCACAATGACGTCAGCCTTATCCATACCACTTGGTACCGCATAATGCATTTGTTACACTATACCAGATTAAAACCGATTGGCAGATTTAATTTGACTCGTTACGAGAAACAACTTTACAGAAAGACCTCGTTACTGTCCGTTACAGAAATGACGATTTGTTAGTTCTTTTACTCTTCTTTTATTTATATTTTCAGCATAACCTGAAAATGGTCTAGAGTGTATTCCATGATTGCCCGGGTTTATTTTTGTCATTATTTCTTGGTTTCGAAACTTAATGACAAACCCCAAACATTGTTTACGTAACTGAGGTTATGTGTCCTTGTAATTCAGGTTTGCAAATTTTCACGTAACACCTGTACATAAAATATAGATAGCAATGCAGCATTAGAAGCGACGTTTTCATTCTCTTTGTTACACATGCATATACATACATACAAACGGATATATATATATATATATATATATATATATATATATATATATATATATATATATATATATATTAATATATATATATATATATATATATATATATATATATATATATATATATATATATATATATATATATATATATATATATATATACGTATATATATATGTATATATATATATATATTCTTACATAAAAACACACACGTATATATGCATGCATACATACAAACTTATATATATATATATATATATATATATATATATATATATATATATATATATATATATGTATATATATATATATATATGTATATATATATATATATATATATATATATATATATATATATATATATATATATATATGTTTGTATACATAGAAACATGCAGAAACACAAATACACAGGCTCACACACGTACATAAATAGTGAAAATTAAAATCTATAATGCACGCCATTGTTCGGACGTATATGTGAATTAATTGCTGGTCATTAGCAAGCTTTTATTAACACAGTAAATTAAACAGATGAGGAAGCTTATTATCTGTCATAACGATTATGAATAAAACACTTCTACAAAGGAATTTCTTAACGCCAACCTAAAATAATGTTGACAACTAATCATCAAATCATATTAGGTTAACTAATTTAGACACGCTGAAATATGTTTGAAACAATTCTGATAGATACTTGTCCTACGGAATATGTATTGCCTCGAATTTTATTCTTTACAGCTAATTGATTATCAGTAACAATATTTTTATACAGAATATCAATTAAGAGATAGATTTTAAAGAATTCATTCACGTAATATACGAAGTGACATACTCAATCCCATCCATTATGTAATGTTTCAGGTGGCCAAGGAAACCAGGTTCCAGTTTTCACGCCTTCAATTTCTAAATAGCATTTCTGTTCGAAACCATATCTCCTACAAACACAAATAGGCATATATATATATGTACACATATACGCACAAACACACACACACACATATATATATATATATATATATACATAAATATATATATATATATATATATATCTATATATATATTATACATGTGTATATATATATGTATACATATATAAATATATATGCATATATATGTGAATATCTATCTCACTACACACACACACACACACGCGTATATACGTATATACGTATATATATATAGACATATATATATGCATCTATATACATGTTTATATGTGCATGCATACATAGTCATTCACAAGCACGCGCACACATGTCAATATGCATATAATATAAAAGCACACACACACATATATGTTTGTAAATATAAACAGCGCTAGCTTGACAGATGGAGAGATAGAGAGACAGAGAGTTAGATTGATAGACACTTAGATAGATAGATAGATAGATAGATATTTGTATAGCTTCATTCACAGCTTTTATCATGGATATATATTAAAATCTTCGATGGTTCACATAATTGTGTCATATTTATACATATACATACGTATGCATATACATACGTTATATATATATATATATATATATATATATATATATATATATATATATATGTGTGTGTGTGTGTGTGTCAGTATGTTTGAGCGTTATACGTGTATATTTGTGTGTTCCTCCGTTTGTATGAACACAAATATATATATATACTTCATAATTGTTTTACTGCAATTTAACAGCTATATCGACTTGCGTGCTTCTGAGAAAGCAAACAATATATTTAAAATTTGTACTATAATTTTCAATTTAACGGTGAGAGGAATATGAGTGAATGTTATAAAATCTTGAAAGCTTATTAATAGGGAACATATAAGAAATATAAAGAAGACTTTGAAAGGTTACACATGAAAATTAAATGTTTCTGTTTTCTAGTCATAGAGTGGTCGGTGTGGGGTTGTGCCTGTGTAGATTTTATAATATGGAATGTTTAGATTCAAGTTCTTCATATTTAAAAGGTATTTCATAAAATATGTATTTTATTTGGTTTTCTAAAACTTATAAATTCGACTTTCATTTGTATATGTGTGTGTGTGTGCATATGTTCTTGTGTAGGTGTATTTGTATATATATATATATATATATATATATATATATATATTTAAGTAAGTACCATCATCTACAAATATATATGTGAATGTATGTGTGTATGTGTTTATATATATATATATATATGTATATATATATATATATATATATATATATATATATATATATATATATATATATGTATGTATATATATATTTATGTATACACCCACACACAAACGCACACACACATATATGTATACATATGAATTTGCGTGTGTATGTATGCTGGCATAAGTTTAAAAAGATATGAAAATGTTTACGCTTGTATACAATATACATGTATCTACGTTATACATACCTACCTACACATCTACACATACGAATATATATATATATGCATATATATATATATGAATATATATATATACATATATATTTATATGCATATATCTATATGCATATATATATACACATATATATACATATATATGTACATATATGTATACATATATACATATATATATATATATATATATATATATATATATATATATATATATATATATATATATATATATATATATATATATATATATATATATATATATATACATATGCATATATATACTTACATACATATATCTTTGCATACGGTCGTTCTTTAAAAATAAGCAAGACTTACCTTTAATGTCGAATATGCATTAGAAACGATCTTTATTTGCAATAAATTATTGATGAGATAATTTTTGTCCCAAATCAAAACTGAACACTGTCTATTCAAAATAGAGAAACGCTAAATAACGAAGGCTTCTTTGCGCATCACCACATCGTGATAGAGATTTATACGGACTGCTTGTTAAAATGATCTTAGTATTCTATGAACTAAGCCGCTGAATACAAAACTGTAAGTAGAAATGATCTTAAGACTGTACCTTAGCCACAGTAGGCACCTGTATATGGTGAAAAGAAATGAAGCTCATATGGAAAAGGAAAAAGCTTAAAAGTAGCATATGAATCTCAACACAATGCTCTAAATTATATGTCTGCTCAGTTATGTGATTTGCGTTACAAAAACCAGAAGAGCAGCTAGACGATTATCTATTATTGTTCAGTGGATGCTATCATGCAAGATTGTCGAATTGGCAGAATCATTAGAACATTGAAAATTAACTTCTGATATTTCCCCGGATTCTTTCATTTACCAATTTAACTCGTGCTGAGCTCAAGCTTTCATTTCATCTCCTCTCTCTGGCTCAACAAAGCAAAACAAAGTACCACGCGTCCAGTTAGGAGACCGTTTTATCGAATATCAGACCCTCAAACCTGTCAGTATTGTCCCTAATTTGAAATTGCTTATTTGACTAATAATCTTTCTGTTGCATGTTCGTTGAGATATTTTTAATGTTGTTAATGATGCATTTGTTCTTGTTTGATATTTAGCGGTGATCGGTGATGTATATGGATCTGAAGAAGAAGAAGAAGAAGAAGAAGAAGAAGAAGAAGAAGAAGAAGAAGAAGAAGAAGAAGAAGAAGAAGAAGAAGAAGAAGAAGAAGAAGAAGAAGAAGAAGAAGAAGAAGAAGAAGAGCTTATTGAGTACCAGATATTGCCTCCCATGGCTTTTGGTCTTAAATGATTGAATGATTTATCATGTACAGTCTTTTGTTTTGTTATAAATGGATGGGCCGCAGCAAATGTCCTGCGCAATACCACAGATTTACTTATTAGTTGCTTGACGTTAAACAGTTGAGCATGTTTTGTGGATGATGATATGTGTAACTCTGATCACGAGCGCAGATGGGGAACATCTTTCAGGTTTGAATAATTCACCTCTGGAAACGTTAGTGATTTGTTCATCATTCTTAAACAACCCCTATTAAGAGACCATTTGTTTGTGATGGCCTACTCGACCATGGGGTTGTGATACATGTACTTGGTGTACACTTATCAGACGGTTGGTCATGCCGTGTGTACTGGGCTTCGTATATTTTACCCCAGTATCATTTTGGTGGCATGGACTGCTCTCTCACTCACTAATAATAATGATAATGGTTTCAAATTTTGCTACAAGGGCAGCAGTTTTGAGGAATGGGATAAGTCATTTACATCAACCCCAGTGTTTAACTGGTACCTTTTTATCGACCGCGAAAGAATGAAATGCAAGTTTGACGTTGGACTCACAACGTAAAGACAGATGAAATGCCGCTAAGCATTGTTCCCGGTATGTTAACGATTCTGCCAGCTCGTGGCCTTAATAATAATATTAATAATAATGGTTTCAAAGTTTCCACGAGGGCAGTCATTTTGAGGGAGGGGATTTGTCGATTACATGGACTTCAGTGTTCAAATTGTACTTACTTTATCAGCCACGAAAAGCAAAGTTGACCTCAGCGAGATTAGTACTTATAACGCAGCGACGGGCGAAATACCACTAGACAATTCTGGGTAAGGGATTATGTGGATTACATCGACCTCTGTGTACATCTGGAGCTTATTTTATCGACCCCGAAAGGAAAAAAAGGCAAGTCAACCTCAGCGGAATTGAACTAAGAACGTAGCGACTGATGAAATACCGCTAAGCATTTTGCCCGGCATGCTAACGATTCTGCCAGTTCACCGCCTTTTAATAAGAATATATATACATATGCATACATAATGTACGTATATTTATATATGTGAATGTGTATACATACGTATATTGGTACGCATGTGTATACGTATATATAGGTGTGTATGGAGATGCGTATCACAAAAGTTTGTGTATTTGACTCACGATCGGGGAGCCACCGATCTGATTCCACATCCTCAAGTTTACTCAAGTCAGAGACACTATGGTATACAATATGTATCGAATTTTATATTTGTACATGAGATACAGTCAGCACAAATGAGATGGGGTAAAAAGTTGTTTTGTTGAAATTTACAAATAATATTACAGTTTTTTCTTGCATTCTTGTTTCAATGTTTTAAAGAGTTTTTCAGCAACTATTACCACCGACCTATCAGAGTTTAAACATGTCATTTTATATAAATATATAAAAGCATGAACACAGCATATCTATTTATTTTATTTCACTGATTAACATTGAGTTTGCCATAAAATAGTTGATTGTTCAATTTGTATATCGTAACAGTAAGAATGGCACAGAAAATTGCGTGATTATAAAGGCAAACTTGTCCTTCATATTGCTAAGATTTAGCACTGTGACTCATTTAATAAAGAGTTGTGAAACGAAGCAGCCATAAAATAATATGTATTTTTGAACATGCAAACACCTCATCAGTTACAAGTGATTGCAGTATTACTTTACAAGATGCTTGAGGAATTTTGTATGGTTTTAGTTAAAGAAAGTCTATTTGTATAATAGTTTACAGAGAAAAAATTGTAAAATAAAAAAAAAAACTTGTAAAAGTACAAGATTTTATTTATTTGAATCTTCGTGTAAAAATGAATGAGATATTTAAGGAATCTTACAAAAGGCCTCATTTCAAAATCAAATAGGCCCTGTTGAAAGTTAAGCTCTACGGGAATATAAACTGAAATATGCTTGGCTAAACATCACCATAAAAATATAAATTTGAAATTACTTCAGTTTAGATATATATGTTAAAGCAACATATATATATATATATATATATATATATATATATATATATATATATATATATATATATATATATTTGTGTGTGTATGAATGTGTTTGTGTGCGTGTGTGAAAATATGTATGTGTGTATGTATGTGCGTGTGTGCGTGCTCTGCTTCGTGTGCGTGTGCATGTGTGTTCGAGATAAAAATTGATGATATTTTATTTCTTAATTTTTTTTTTTTAAAAAGCTTCACGTATTGGTGAACATTCAACAGCATCGGAGAGCACAAACATTAAAGTTTTGACTGAAAAAGAGTTAGGTGACAAGGAGCAATGGATGCTATCTGAATATAGGAAAAGTTATTCCTACGGCTTCACCAGCCCCGATTTCTGGCCTTCTAATAATCCCACACCAAACGTAATCCCAAGGATTACTTACGTTTGGGGCCAGCTGCATAAGACACCATCCGCTCAGCCTAAGACACCAAAGACCAGTTGATAGCTAAAATTAAGGTGGTGTTTGAGGAGGTACTAGCTCTAGCTTAATGTTTACCTTGTTGCAACCTGAATGCAGCTACTCTGACTAAATTATTGTCTTCCAATCATAATCTAGTTTACCGGTTTTTATCTGTTTTAAATTTTATCTTTTATTTTGGGATGGAACACCCTGTATATTGTGTAGGTTTTTCTCCCGAACACCCTGTATATTGTGTAGGTTTTTCTCCGAAGCGTAGAGGCGCAATGGCCCAGTGGTTAGGGCAGCGGACTCACGGTCATAGGATCGTGGTTTCGATTCCCAGACCGGGCGTTGTGAGTGTTTATTGAGCAAAAACACCTAAAGCTCCACAAGGTTCCGGCAGGGGATGGTGGCGAACCCTGCTGTACTCTTTCACCACAACTTTCTCTTACTCTTACTTCCTGTTTCTGTTGTGCCTGTAATTCAAAGGGTCAGCCTTGTCACACCGTGCCACGCTGAATATCCCCGAGAACTACGTTAAGGGTACACGTGTCTGTGGAGTGTTCAGCCGCTTGCACGTTAATTTCATGAGCAGGCTGGTCCGTTGACTGATAAACTGGAACCCTCGACGTCGTAAGCGACGGATGCCAACAACAACAACAACAGCAACAACAACTCCAAAGCATTCTTATTATTTATTTCGGAGATTGTTTCTAATAGACTGCCCAGTCCATGAATGAAATTTTTATTTCGTTTACTTGCTGGTGTACATTAAACATATGGATTAATGGCTAAACGCTTGCACAACCAATTAGGACATACTTCACATTATATTAAATATATTCGGTTGAAGGACGAAGGTAAAGAGGCTGGAGTTACTCTCTAACTGTAGGACATATATTATGCTGTAAAATCAATAAAAAGAAAAGAATAATCTTGAAGATATAATTAAAAATCCAACGTTTTGGACAGTGTCCTATATAGGGGAATCTTGGAAGTAGAGAAAAACATGACAGACAATATAGGTTTACATACATTAAATTGCAACCAGTATTTTAGCTTAGAGCATAGAAAACTACAGTCTCTCATTTGTTTATTTCCTTTCAAGTTCTTCCTCAAGCTGTCCGAAACGTTGGATTTACAACTCCTCCAGGCAAATTCACTTTTTTAACGAGTTACTACACACACACACACACACACACACACACACACACACACACACACACACACACACACACACACAGATTTATATATATATATATATATATATATATATATATATATATATATATATTATTCGTAAATTTCAACAACACATATTTTTACCACGTATCATTTGTGCTGGCTCTATTTTATGTACAAATATGAAATTCGATATATACAGTATACCATAGTGTCTCTGACTTTATTTGGCCTGAGGATGTGAAATCAGATCCTTGGCCCCACGATCGTGAGCCAAATACACAAATGTTTGTGATATACATCTTCATACACACCTATGTGTGTGTGTGTGTGTGTGCGTGTGTGTGCATGTGCATGTGCGTGTGCATGTGCGTGTGCTTGTGTGTGTGTGTATGTATATAATTCTCTCGATAGTTAGAGATTACTAAACAATATATTGTTCTTAGGTCAATTGCAATTCATTTATTTTCATTTGAGAGAGGTCCATTGACGGTTAAATCATACATATATAGCTTATATTTTTCTACTGCTAAAATATATTAGTGCAATATAGTTTCGTTAATTATTTATGTAAGGAATAAATTTATACTTGTTGAAAGTATTATTTATCAATGAATCTCATAGTGACTCAAAGATCAATTTCCATGAAATGACTGAACATGAATATATAATTTCTTGTAATATAGTTTCCTTTTTTTATATTCATGCAGATTTAGTCAAACTCAACCATATTAATAAATCAAGCAAAGATAAAGAAAGATCTATACGTTCTCAAATAATCAAGCTACAATAACTTTGCGCTCCGTTTCCATATAATTGGAAAACATGGTTTTGAACTTTTCGTCATGAGACTATATATGTAAATGTCACTTGTCTGTCGATTAGATTTACAGATTCTCCAACTTTTCTGGATTTACATGAAAATACAATCAGCGAGAAAACGCAAATCCTAATAACATGCACAAGCGTTCATATATTAAAAAAAAAAATTCTGTCGCAACTGTGTAATGCAATAAACGATTTGGGATGATAATATTTTCCTCTCGAAGCACTGTTTATGTAGGAAGGGCTCATTTATATCTTCCGTATTATGAATATGAATGCAATATCCATATTAGCGTTGACGTTTACAATTATCATTTGCATGCATCAGAAATATATTCGTGTATAAAAGCATTATCATTAATATATAATCTACTGAACTGAAGTCGAGTTTGTATTAGCAATCGACTGTGGGCAATAAATAAATAACAAATATAATTATCAGTATTAATTCATAAATATAATTAAAATATTTCAAATAATCAAATTGCTTCGTCGAAGAGACGTGATAGCCGAGGGTCTTTGAAGTCTTTGAATGTATTCTATCTCCCATCGTTATTATATGGAATGTTTATGTTTGTGTTTGTTTGTGTGGATTTATCTATTTGCGCTCGATAAGTGAGACGGATCAATAGAAGGACTGACTGAGAATATCATATGTACAATACTTATCAACTAATGCTAGGGCTGGTAACTGAATCAGAGTGCAATAGTATGAACCTTAGTTTAGCCGTACGTCTGCCTGTGGCAACACCACTGCAATTTATTTGTACGGATCGCTAGTATACCCATGCTTCCGCTTTTATTCCAATCGTTTATTTTATTCGTGTACATATGATTGTTTTAGTAGTAATCATAAGCAAATACATCACAAACAAATATATTATATTATAAACTATAAGCAAATGCGTAGTAATCTAATACAAGATACAAAAATTATATTATAGATAACCATTTTAATCGTAGTTTGAAACGTATTATCAATACGTAACGAATGTCTTCAACTTTGTAACATTATCCTACTCTATCCCTCACCCTAGAAACAACTGAATAACAAAAGTAATACTAATATTAATGATCATGAATAAGGCATCGAGCATGCAGAACAGCTAGAACGCCAGGAAAAATATTTAGCAGCATTTTGTCCGTTTTTACGTTCTGAGTTCAAATTCGGCCGATGTTGACATTAAGTTTCATATTTCAGAAGTCGATAAAAAAAACACCAGTTGAATCCTGGTGTCAATGTAATCGATTCCACCGAAATTGTTAGCCTTGTACCAAAGTTTGAAACTAATATCATTCATCGTAAGAAAGATGGCGAGCAAAGGGGGAGCTGTAAGCACGCTGGGAAATAATGCTTAGTGGAATTTTATACGTCTTTACGTTCTGTGTTCAAATTCCACCGAGGTTGACGTTGTCTTTTCGGGTATCGATAAAATAAATAATATTTGAGCACTGAGGTCAGTGTGACCGATTAATACCCACCCAAATTTTCAGGCCCTGGGCGAAAATTGGGAATATATACTAATGGTAGTAAATGTATAAATTAACACAAACTATTAAAAAGTTTGAAATAAAAACAAGGAAATATTTATACAGGAAGGAAATGAGAAAACAGAGAAATTGTATCTAAGAGCAGCAAAATCTCCACCTGTCAATATAACAAAAGTAAACTTCACTCACATTCATAAATACAAACACCCACACATATTGAAAATAGGTTCTGCAATAAATTGTAAATAGTCAGTTAGATATGGAAGAGATCTCTTCGATGGTTTATCTTCCTCTTCGCAATCCCATTTCCGTTGTTAAACTTCTTATGCTAAAGAAGATGTATCCTGCTTAACTGATTCCGATCAAAAGGCACAGCAAAGTAACTACTATGCACGTATGTATATATGTATGTATGTATATATGTATGTATGTATATATGTATGTATGTATATATGTATGTATGTATATATGTATGTATGTATGTATGTCTATCTATCTATATAAATATATATTTTTATTCACACATACACAGATATACACATACAGAAACACATACGCAAACACTCATAGACAGGCGTAGGCCTGGCTGGGTAGTAGGAAGTTTCGTTCATAGTAACATGATTCCAGGTTCAGCTTCATGGTGTAGCTTGTTGGGCAGGTGTCTTCTACTGTATCCTCGGGCCGTCCAAAACCTTCCAAGTGGATTTGGTAGACATAAACTGAAAATAGACCGTCGTATATGTGTGTGTGTTTGTGTGTGAGTGTGTGTGTACGCATGCGCACGTGTATGTGTGTGTATGTGTGGGCGTGTGTATGTTTGCATGTATATATATGATATATATATATATATACATACATATATATATATATATATATATACATATATATATATATATATATATATATATATATATATATATATATATATATATATATATATATATATATATATATATATGTCCGTTTGTGTGCCTCACCACTGCTAAACAAGCGGTTCTGGTGTATTTATGTTACGGTAACTTTGTTTGTCTGTAACTTAGCGATTGGGCAAACAAAATTGAATAAGTACTTAAGTACTTTTGTCGTTATATATATATGTATATATATACTAGTAGGTCACGTGTAAATTCCACGGAAGGAATAAATTAAGAAGACCTATTTAAGAAAGAATGGAGGATTTGCATTTTTATAGCATTCATAGTTTATGCCTTTCAGTATTTTTGACGTCCGTCTACATTTATTTCCTCACGTCACCATTGGTGTTTTTCCTCATTTTACTATATTTTATCGCTTTTCTTCTCTAATCCGTGCTGTATATCTGCGTATTCTTCTTTGTCGGGCAGCTTGCAGTCCTGTTCCTTGTAAATCCAGAGTTTAGGCTACATTAACCCTTATATACAAATATCAATTTTAAAGCGAGCAGACGATAAAAAATTGGACTTATGCGTTAAGCGATGGATGCTATAAAAAATTAGTTCAAAAAGAAAAAAAAACATTGCGTTATTATCAATGCACCACCACTACCACCACACCTATCTAGCACTTTCTGCCTGTCGGTCTTTCTGTTTGTCTCTCAATATAACTGCCACCCACGTCTCTCTCTCTCTCCATCTAACTTTCCCTTCAGCTAACTTTTTGACAACGTAGTAAGTATTCATTCTCCACCCCAACGCACGTCGTTAACACTTCTCTCACCCTCTTTTTCTCTCCTCCTTCGCTTCTACCTTCAGCTGTACACGTGACCATTTGGCCTAAGCGTATCAATTTCCCTATTTCTCCATTTCTCCTTTCTACATTCCTTCCACTCTCTCACACACACAATCAATTTCCACCTCTCTAACTAATGTATTAGGGGCGAACAAACAAGCAGATTATTATATATATGTGTCTATACACACACACATACAATGCATACATACACGCACATTCAAATATAAATCACAAGCACCGCTAGTGATGTAAACATTATCCAATACGAACACTCAATGCAATCTAGCCGCTTCTCTTCCGCCAGGCTGCAAATTAATGCGGTGGAGATGCTTCCCGCAAAGCATTCGGTGATAGAACACCTGAAAGTCATAGACAAGAGAGGCAAATCACCACAGATCACATTCAGGAGCGATGGGCAACATCCCAACATCAGGTACCTGAACCGAACTGGAAGCGAACTGAATCACCAGTCCATGACTATATAGAAATAATGTTAAAGATTTTTGCTGGTATGCCGCAACGAGGTGGCAATAAATTCAAATATGAACTGAAATCAAACCTAGTGTTGTAAACATAGTCTAATACTCAACGTACCAACACAGATTTGTTCACCGGTAGGCTAGGTTCGCGAGTTGGCGATGACACGTTCAAAGTGCCGGGTGTTATAACAGATGAAGGTGATAGACAGACGAGACATCTCGTCCTAAATCCCATTCGGGAGCGATGAACATCGATGTGTCACTATTTTTGTGAATTATAGAGATCACCCGCCAGTCTTAAGAGTCCTTTAAGACGGTCAAACGATCCGCTTCCTCTCATTTCTAAAAGGTAGAAGACATGCTTGGCATTTAACTGGCTGCATAACCCTGTTTTCCATTCCATCATAAAGCAAAGTATTGTAGTAAGAAAGTACCTGTTTATATATAGTCCTCTAAATTCAGTCTCATAATCGCATACAGATATATCTAAACATTTACTTTCCTACATTGTCCGCCATTTTCTCGTGGTCTTTGTATTTTTTTTTTATATATACCGATGAGCAACAATAATAGTGTTAGCACAGCAGCGAGCGTTTCAATATTCTATAAAATATACATAATTTTGATATTTCACATTTGAAGTTGTTTTAAATTAATTTGACTTGAAAGTGGGTGTTGAAAGCAATATTTTTGTATTTAAGGGTAGTAAAAACTGCATATAAATTTGTTAAATTTTAGTTATAAAAATCATTCTCATTATATTTCCCGAAAATTTCACTACACAATTTGTGATGAAAAATTTATACAATCCAATCCACTAATGCAATCCAAATGGTTATATAACCAAAAACTGAAGTGAAACACAACTGCTGTGTTTGTAGATCCGTTATCGCTCCTCAAATATAAAAATATTTATAATGCATTCAATGATAAAAAAATAACAATGTTTTTTTTTTAATGCATTGCCATAAAGAATGTTAGAAATATTACCCAAACTAAACTCCCTAAACAAACTGTTATATGAACGTGAGCGTTAGTCTCGTCAAATGTCAAGTATATTTCGAAATTGTATTGCTAAAGATAACATACAATATCTATAAAGATAAAACTAGCGACGATATTGTTATGCGACGATAATTAGATACTACAAATCAGAGATATCAAAAAATATACTACCTACGTTTATATAAAAGACTTTAATATAGATTGCAGGGAAAGCTATCATTCCAGTAGTCAACTAGCATGGAGCATTTATGTTCCATCAGATTGCAATGCGAGAAGAAAGATTGTTGATATCCCATTAAGTACAGATCTTGGAAATCATCTACTGCTGTTCACAGTAGCATATCTTATAAAAGATACCTTTAAAACCACAATATTGTTTTTACCTTCTAATACACATTGCAAGGAAACAAAAGCACTAATGGGATTTGCCAAAATAATCTTGCAAAATAACATGATTATTCAACGTGAAATATATTAAGGGATTTGTAGAAAACACGTATGTACGCGTCGATTAAGATTTAAATTCTTGTCGTACGCGCTATAATTCTTTGCTCGTGAAACGAAGAGGAAACATATTTATACTTAACCAGAGAAATGAACTGTATGTTTTATTGCATCATTTTTTGCGTAATTTTCATTGGCGGAAATTAGGTTTAAGCTGGGGAATACATACATACGTTCATACACGAACATATATATATATATATATATATATATATATATATATATATATATATATATATATATATATATATGTATGTATATATATATATATATATATATATATATATATATATATATATATATATATATATATATATATATATATGTATGTATATATATATATATATATATATATATATATATATATATATATATATATATATATATATATATATATATATATATATATATATATATATATATGTACATATATACGCAAATAATGCATAATATCCATATGTATAGGTATGTACGTGTATATATATGTATTTATATATATGTGTATATATATGTATATGTATGTGTATATATAATACATATATATATATATACATACATATGTACATACATATATATATACATATACATAAATATATTATATGCCTTTATATATATAAATGCATATATATTTATATGTATAAGTGTATATATATCTAAATGTGTATATATATATACGTTTATATATATATATATATATATATATATATATATATATGCATTTATACATAGGAAAAATTTAAAAATTATGAAACAACTCCTTAATTGGGGATGATCGATCGTTTATGCAAGAAATCTGACGACCAGCTCGCATACAGGCTATATATCCATGACAATCAATAGCTTTGTAGTTTGATTTTCCCATAATTAGCTATGATTGATCGTTTAAAGCAGTCATAAATTTTGCCCATGTATTAGATATTAGTTGTATAAACAAGTTAAAGCTATATAACCCGATCTTTATTTTTGCTAGATGTTACATTGTACCTTTGGTCAGATATTCTTGAAGATGTGGTGAAAACAGTATTCTAGTATAGGTGTCCATAAATATTATGTTTGTTGTTGGGAAATAGTTAAACAGTATTTGCCCGACAGAGACTCATGAATGTTGTTGCGTTAGTCGGTTATTGGATAGCGACATTTTAACGCATATTTGGGTTTCGTTACGTAGATGCTGATATAAACTTGTACAGATGGAAATATGTTCATCTCGTTTAATATTGAGAGCATCTCTTAAGATACATTATTAATCATATCTACATTTAGATGCCATTTTCATTCTATTCTTTGAGGTGCAGCCATGCTGGAGCACCGCCTTTAGTCGAGCAAATCGACCCCAGGACTTATTCTTTGGAAGCCTAGTACTTATTCTATCAGGCTCTTTTGACGAACCACTAAGTTACAGGGACGTAAACACACCAGTATCGGTTCTCAAGCGATGTTGGGGGGGGGGCAAACACAGATGCACAAACACACACACACACACACACACACACACACACACATATACACATATATACATATATACGACGGGCTTCTTTCACTTTCCGTCTACCAAATCCACTCACAAGCCTTTGGTCGGCCCGAGGCTATAGTAGAAGACACATGCCCAAGGTGCCACGCAGTGGGACCGAACCCGGAACCATGTGGTTGGTAGGCAAGCTACTTACCACACAGCCACTCCTGCGCCTATATATTACTTTCTCCATGAATATGCGTAAGATCCAATAACTAAGAAGAATAGAAAAATCCTATTTCTTAAAATCGTATTTGCGAAAACTGCTCTAGTATTGATAACTTCTATGAATTTGTTTTGCAAAATTCCTGGTGTGGAATCTGTTTGATCATTTAAAGCAGTCATAAAGTTAGCCCATATTTTATATATTAGTTGTTTAAACAAGTTAAAATTATGCAACTCGATCATTATTATAAATATAGTTATATTTGAGGATGGCCATCTTTTTGCTAAATAACCACACGCACTATATACTTGTTCTTCCCTTCAGCTTTATGATTATTGTTGTTTTAGTGTCTTTATCCCAAATCGTTCGTCGCATATCCTCTGATCTCTTTGGCAACTCTCGATTCTATGTGTCACCTCCTGTTTTGTTTAGTCCTTATATTGAATTTTCCATCGGTTCAATAGTAAACATTTCTGAGGAAAATGTAGATTAACCTCATTTAATATAATATATTATTGCAAAAGTAAGTCTTACACTGTAACCACTCAGTTTTGTATTTTGAATACAAATGAAGATACATAAAACCATCAAATATTTTCATTCTGATTATATATGGTTATCACTATTTCCCCTGCGATTTTATAACGTAAATACCAGTGTCAATATAGCATCAGCGAATTCATTCTCAATTACATGTTACTTGCTATTTCAAATTATGCGCATGCTCAGGAGATTAGACTAATTGGCTTAAAACAAGCTGATGATTGATGGCCACAAAAATTCCACCTCATAATTTATATTTCGAAAGAATTCAAGATTTTCTAGATATTTCGTTTTCATTTAGTCAATATTGTATACCCTCATTTCACAAATATTTAACATATTTTTTTCACATAGGCGCAGGAGCGGCTGTGTGGTAAGTAGCTTGCCTACTAAGCACATGGTTCTGGGTTCAGTCCCACTGCATGGCATATTGGGCAAGTGTCTTCTACTATAGCCTCGAGCCGACCAAAGTTTTGTGAGTGGATTTGGTAGACGGAAACTGAAAGAAGCCTGTCGTATATATGTATATATATATGTGTGTGTGTGTGTATGTTTGTGTGTCTGTGCTTGTCCCCCTAGCATTGCTTGACAACCGATGCTGGTCTATTTATGTCCCCCTCACCTATCGGTTCGGCAATAGAGACCGATAGAATAAGTACTAGGCTTACAAAAATAAGTCCCGGGGTCGATTTGCTCGACTAAAGGCGGTGCTCCAGCATGGCCGCAGTCAACTGGCTGAAACAAGTAAAAGAGAGTAAAAGAGAAAATTATGTTTTGAATATAGTGTTCCCAATATACCTCTCTCGCGTGTGTGTGTGTGTGTGTGAGTCTGTTTGCGTGCGTGAGTGAGTACTTGAGTGTGTGTATGTATGCATATGCATGCTATCAAGTTTGGCTCCTTAAATGAGTAAGTTTATGTAAATTATAACATTCTCCAAACAGAGATTTCTGGTCCACTTCGAAGTAGTTGTATTATTTTGCCAGCAGTTAGACACGATTCCTTATCGTTTTTGTCCCTCAGTATAAATTGTTTGTTTCGAATCCATCACGATGAAGGATTCGTCTTGTTATGTTTGGACTATCATGGAAGCACTATTCCTAATCTCTTCGATTTCTAGCCATACTGTGACAGTGAACTTCAATGTATCTCCCTCTAGATCTGAACATTTTAATTTATTTCTCGTCGCTGTCTAAACGTGTTTTTCGTTGTTCCTCTGAATTTATTTACAATGTCATCTCTGGATATTTTGATCCAAAACGCTAATGTTATTGCCAAACAATTATGATTGAGTTGAACGGCTTTGGTAATACTAGCATTGAAATTTGGCCATTAATTTCATGAATTCTATTTGTTCAAATTTTTCCCGGTGTATTACGATATGTGAATAATGATATTTACATCCCCGTTATAGGTACATGTAGAGCATTGATAGAGATATAATACTCATGAGGAGTAGGGTTATATATTTTATAAATGAAAATTTCTGTTTATAACAGTGATTAATTCTATGTGATGGTGTGCTCTGTTCGAAAGTTTCCAATGCTGCCGGTAACAAAGAAAGCGGTGAATTTGGTATGAGGTATCGTAAGTCAATATTTATCCAAGCAGATTTCTGGTTGGTTGATAAAGATTTCAGTAGTAATTTTCCGTGTCTGACGGATATTGGCAGTATGCGTATGCGTTACAGCTGCATATGATTTTATGAGATGTCGAAA
This sequence comes from Octopus bimaculoides, assembly GCF_046866305.1. Lineage (NCBI taxonomy): Eukaryota > Metazoa > Mollusca > Cephalopoda > Octopoda > Octopodidae > Octopus > Octopus bimaculoides. The sequence goes on from NC_142934.1 coordinate 48,896,621, forward strand.
TATCTTGGATGTATAGTTTTGAAAGAAAAAGGATAGACACCCACTATACACAATTATATAGTATATTCTAGTTGTGCGTCTTTCCTTACACATAACATAATTTTTAAAGTTTTCAACGTCGGATTTTTTACACACCATTCAGTGTTGTTTCTTGAAAAAGTGTAGGGCGTTTTGTTTATAATTAGATGCGGATAGAGATGACATTTTTGAAAAGAGAGGGATAGAGATAACTGATGCAGGTAACAGCAGAATCAATCGAATGAACAGATAAGCATGTTTCTGTGAGTGAAAGTATAATATATATATATATATTAATTGTTGATTTATTAATAAATTAATAAATTGATAAACCTTTACCCTTTTAATTGTAATAATTATTCACTCCCTGATAGTAAACCGCAAATTTTCTGCGGTATTGCTTGTGACGCACATGGTAATTTCTTCCGGAAGAAGTAGTGAACTGGCTGGCCGATGTAGGTTCGGTTGTGCTTTCAGGTTGTGCCGATGCATGAATGTTCACTCGTTCATGCATGCACAGTTTGCTAGCATACTCGAATTTACTACTAGAATATCATACCGATGAAGGAAATTGAGTATTATCGCTCATAATCCAGAAACGCGTCTATGATTAACTTCGAATGGTTAGTTTTCATTTGTTTTTTTTCTTCTTGTTTTTGCCTTTGTGAGTTACAAGTAATGCTATCTGTTGGAGTCTCAGCTTTTTTAGCTGCTATTTCTGAACTTCGGTATGTGGTGAAGCAAATGTTTGCTGAT
>NC_142934.1:48899894-48907394 GCF_046866305.1 Octopus bimaculoides
ATGACGAAACGTCTCTGACCCCATCGTATTTCAAGTTGCTGAAGTCTCTTCTAAATGAAGCTTATGTGTATTTTTTTGCAAGTCAACTATATGTTTAATTACAATATTGATATTATTTCATACACATACTCTTTTACAACTTCTACAATAGTGTTACCCTAGTTACACTTATAACAATAAATGAAATAAAGGCTCATTCGTAGTGTTTGTTAAGGAGCATGTTTCCCAACCACGTGGTTCCGGATTTTATCACACTGCGTGGACCTTGTACAAGTGTCTTCTATTATAGCCGCGGACCGATCAAATGCTTGTGACTGGATTTGATAGTTTGTAACTGAAAGAAGCCCATCGCAAGTATATATATATATATATATATATATATATATACATATAGACGCGCACGCATGTATGCATATTTATATACGTATGTATCTATGTGTGTATCTTTGTGTCTATGTTTGTCCCTAAACCACAAAACCACCACCACCACCACCACTTGACAACCGATATTAGTGTTACTACATTCCCGTAACTTAACAGATCGGCACAAGTGAGCGATAAAATAAGAACCAGGCTTAAACAATAAGCCCTAGGGAAGATTTGCTCGACTAAAACCTTTCAAGTCGGGGCACCAGCATGGTTGCAGTCAAATAAGTAAATACAACCAAATACCAGACAAATATGCTCACATGGAGCACCATATGGATTTAAACCACAGCAGCAGTTTTAGCGTTAATTCACAAAACAGGTTTGATACAGTGTTGGTGTAGCTTACCTGCAAAAAATATTTAAATGAATAAGGATATACAAGATTTGTATTTACTGCTTGAAATTTCCACGTTTACATGTAATCTGATTTTAATTATACCTATTATTGGGGAATAAGATTTTAAAAAATTACATCAAATATGCCGTGTTAATTGGCTCAATTCATCTATAATGAATACTGAAGCGGTCAATATTCTTATTACAACACAAATATTACATAACTCATATCTAGCGTAGAAGGTGATGAAACTACGTATTCAATTTAATCTATAAGTATGAATATAAAAAGCAAGAAAAAATATAAAGCAAAATATTCTGGACATATATGATTATCTAATTTATTTTCGTACTAAACATGCCTGCTTTAGAATAATGAGAAATCTAAACGACTATTAGGCTAATACCTAAATGAAGTATGGAGAACACTCGACGTCTTATTGCTTAGATTTATCAGCGATGAATGTAAAAGCAATTTAAACATTATATATTCAAACTTCAAACGCGACTTATTTCTTTATCGAAAAATCTGCGATGAAGGCTTCCAAAGATTTCTCTTTTTTATTGAATCAATCACTATCAGCTAATAAGGAGTCAGATTGTTCAAAGAAACGCTGTCACGAGAGTTAAGATATAATACTGTTTTCAATTTCTTCCGCTCTACTTTTTACGATATATTTCTAGTAAAATTAACTACTGCCCGCTATGTTATATATTATTTATATTGTTTTCCTTTTGCTTGCATTTTCGCATATTGGTTCTGCAAAATATGTACAGAAATAGCATAGTTTAAAGCATTTATTAGCATTATGATAGTTTAGTAAATGTTCTTTTTGAATGGATGGGAAGAAACGGAAATAATATAAAATAAGATGGTAAGAGAAATGCGCTATAATGTGCCCATAGGAAATGGAATGGAAACAACTAGAAATGCCGGTAAACTGTCTGACAACTATATGTAAATTTCGTTAAGAGTAGAAGCTCTTTATTCATATTGTCACGAGAACCCATGTCAGTTTGCTAGAATGAAACTTGGTGGTAGTAAATTCCTGAATATTCGACCTTATTGACCGAAAATCCCCATGATGCTAGACTAAATTGTTTCTAAAGTTTCCAATTTATTTTGTGCTTGAACACACAAGGTATACATTTGCATTTGAAGTCATTTAGTTTCAGGATTCTGACACATTAACTTATTCAGTTAGCTAAATAATTTAAATATTTTAAAATCTTTCATAAATAATCTTACCTTTTAAAACTGTGTTACTATTTCTATTAAACGAGTCTCCTAAAATGGTGTAGATTCTCTTCGGGGGAAAAGCAAATATTACGGTGTATTAATTATTGATAAAATATTAATCACGTTCAATGTCAGCATAAAGATAGTTTTATTTGTATCGTTACACAATATGTATATTATTATTAATATTTTCTCCGTTTGAAGATTTTCATTGATATTTCATATAGTAATACAGTGCTCTGATTGTAAGGATATTAAATCTTACACCGAAGGAAAGTGGAAATATAAATACATGTTTTGAATATTTCATATGCAGTAATACGGTGCATTTCTACTACAGAATCATAAATAGTGCAAGTAATACCAATACGTAAGTGAATAATGTATGTGTGTGTGTGTGTGTGTGTGTGTGTGTGTGTGTGTGTGTGTGTGTGTGTATGTGTGTGTGCCCGTTTATTTTGTGTGAGTGTTTTCTATGTTATGTGTGAGTTAGCTTGTGTGAGTTCAGTGTTAGAGAGATTAAACTAGAACAGGAAGATACTTCGTATTAATCAGTCACAGGACAAAGGGCAGTATCTGTCATAATGTTACAGGACTGCCGAGATAGGAATGAAGAGAAGTCACTGTTTATTGGCTTCTGCAATAAAACGGCACACCACCGTACATTAATTTCTTCTCACACCCGAGTAGTGATCCAGCGACAAAATAGTGGTGTTAAACTTGGTGATAGATTTAGTCAACTGTTGCTCATATGATATGAGAGTCAACGCTTAAAATATTGATTTCACATTTTCGTACAAGGCCAGTAATTTTGGGAAAGGATACGTCGATTACATCGACCTCATTGCTCAACCACAACTGATTTTATCGATCCCGAAAGGATGAAAGGTAAAGTTGACCTCAGCGGAATTTGAACTCAGAACGTATAGGCAAACGAAATACCGTTAAGCATTTTTCCCGGTGTACTAACGACTCTGCCAGCTCGCTCCCTTGTTAAGGATGAAAATATTGTGTTACAGTGCTGAAATCAATATGCAAACAATATTTTAAAGTAAGGCAGATTATACAGAACCAAAAGCAAGGACAACGTATAAATGATCATGAATAGGGAATTTCACGATTAAGCATAACAGAAATCTTGCAAACCTTATTCAAAAACAATTATATGACATTTAGAGTAAATATACATATGGGATAGACTCTGCTATATATTAATTGTACTCTGAATTGACATTAGAATATAATGGTATAATTGCATTTGATGTACAACACAAACACATAGAAGCACAAAACCCCGTACATACACACGCACACACGCACACACACACACACACACACACGCACTCACACACACACATACACATATATATAACTACACTTATTTAAGTAAATGAACCTTGAACAATACTTAACATGTTTTCAAAATTATACCTGTTTGAAAACGGACAGGTAACCTTTTCGTCTCTTCTAAGTGTTATTACGCAATGACTTGTAATTCAGACAGACGGAGTAATTTATCGGTTTCAAAGTTATAATTTAGCAAATTATAAAAATTGAAAGGCATTTGCTTTTCAAAATTTCATTATCAAGTAAGAGTTAATATTATTATTTTCAATATTCAGAATATTTAGGGATTAATTGAAATATATATCTTTGTTTGCAAGTAAATAGTTACAAAACCAAATACATACTAAAAAATGTGTGTCGAATGATATGCAGTTGTTTTGAAAACGTATTTCTCGACAATATAATCCTAGATACACTACATCTGAATACAAGCAAACTGATAATATCGAGTTAAAAGCCTCTGGTTATAGATCAGGTTGATGCGTGCTGATCCAAGGCTAAACAACGACAGCAACAAATGTTTATTTTTCGTAATTGGAAACAGCTTTTGAAAATTATCCTATATGAAAGTTTTGCAATATATTGATGTAGTTTGGTTAGAAGTATACACCTTGGTCAAATCTTCCGTTTCAAAATAAATTAATGTATTTTCTATAAGGTAATTTTCCGAAAATATGTAATATAGTACATACTTTAGACTGTAGAATTTTTATGCACTAAAAAAAGACACCAATATGTTAGAAAATCAGCTGCACCCTGTTACGTTACTATAAAATTCGATTATATACAAATCATTTAATCGAGAAAATCCTACTTATCGACTGAAAGTTCATGAACTAAAATAATCTCATGCTATTAGAAAACTTTTCGGAATTAATTACATGTTGCTATAAACAAGTTTAAATAATGTTCGTAATACCAACATGTAGTTAGTGCCAAGGGCCAGATTTTTGTTAAGGTGAACTTTCTCTGTGGGAACAATCTTGTCTAAAATAGTTCCAAATTAATCTGGTATCTATTCTTCTTTGTGACTAATTCGAATTCAATGATGTAATATAAAACGAAGCACTTTGAAACTCAAGCTGTAAACATGTTCTTATTTCACTTGGATAGATAAATTAAGTTTCAGATCTCTACAAAAAATTAAGAATGTTGCATGTCAAAATAGACTAATTAGAAAAGAACAGTACGTAGAAATGAGATCATGAAAAGACAAAAATTGTTACGTGATGGTTATAAATGGTAGGAATATCTGCACATTCACAAAGAAGAAACGGATAATATTAGAGGTTGGCTTGTTTCAAATTCCAATATATTTTAATGTCTTCTCATCTTTTAAATTTATTGTACAAAGCTTTCAGCTAATTTGTAAGTTTGTCTAATTAGTCGCTTTTTCAGTATTTAAGGTAGTAAATTAGCTAAATTCTACTTAAATAAGTATAGTGTTACTTGTAAACTATACTAAAATGAGTGTTGATATTCAAATTTTAATCTTAACTGCAATGTTTTAAATAAAAAAGTTTATTATTCGTTACTTTACAAGAAGTAATAGTTTGTACTAAACTATTACAGGTAACTTATCCTGTACTTTTCCAGGTTTATAATCTTAAGAATATGACTTTTCATGCTCGCATTTTCTAAGTAATCCATGATTTTCCAGGCATTGCTGTTATAAGATAATTAATAATGTGTCAATTGATAATTTAAGATTTTACTTTATAAAATACTGAAAGATAATATTTCAATTTTTTCATGTAAGTGATGATATTTCAATTTTTTCGTGTTTAATTTAAATATATTTTGTGATTGAATTATCTGATATTACCCATCCGCACCAAATTAATGGCGGGGATTTTTACCATGCTGTTGGTTGCGCAATGGCTCACCAAAAGTTACAAATAACAAGACCTCAAACCATCAGTTACCAGGCTCATCTTAAGTAACCTAGTTTTGCAATATTAAGAGGTCACAGGAATCATTCAACGAAAAAAAATTCCAATGATTCCGCGATTTGGATGGGGAACCTCCACACATAATTTTTTTTCCGAACCAAAATAACGGATTTGCAGCATATTAGGAGGTCAGGGTTCTTGATTCCATGCAAAAAATAAAATTTTTGTTTTCTTAGCGAAAATCGTGCTGGTGTTAATATAGAAATTGACCATAATGTTGTTATTCAGCCTCAAATAAACCCTGATACTGCATACGTATCATCAAAGAGATTCCAGCCTTCAGCAAACCGTCTTTTTAGGGATAATCTAGGACATTACATACAATGGGCGTGTGATTTAGATAGGGATTACTTTGGCTGCTATTTTTAGCGTGTCGAGTGACCAGATACAGGCTCTTTCATTGGTTCGATTGCGTGATGATATTTGTTTACACATATATGTAATATGCATATATATCATCGGCAGAAGTAAGAGAGTTTCGTGTATTGGCACTTATCGGACACGAATTTGTCCATTGTTAGTCTGTGACTTCTGACAAAATAAATTCTAAAATACAAAATTTTGTCAAAAACGTTAAGAGTAAACCCTGTTCTATGTGCGACATTCTACCAGTATCGGAAGTTTGAAAGTGTTTAGTTAAAAAAAAAAAGAACTCAATTGAATAATCTGTACGTCTAACAGAATAGACCTAGAAAGGATGAAAAGCAAAGTCGACCTCGGCGGAATTAGAACTCGGAACGTAACGGCAGACGAAATACCGCCAGGTATTTCGCCAGGCCCACTAACGTTTCCGTCAGCGCGCCGTCTTAGAAAGTAAGCATTCATTTAAGAAATATATTCTTTATTCTTATTGCTGCAGCATTATTCAATTACTTCCTTACTTCGTAACATTTTACTTCATAACATTTTACTTCATAACTCATTTTCAACTAATTTTGGTTCCATGCGAGGAGCGAATCCGAATTCCTCATGGATTTTTCTATCATTTTTCAGTTTAAGAAAGGTATACCTTTAATTTAGAATTAAAAAAAAATTATGCTAATTGAAGATGAATATCTGCCTTACTGCTCCCCTTGAGGTTGCAGATATTTTGATGGAACTTTTTTTTCTACTGAACCAAATCTCAAACTATTTATGCTAAAGTGTAACTGAGCAGGTGTCCTCTTTAAAACTACTAACAGTTTTCAATTTAGTTAAGAACTGAATTAGTGGTGAAGCTTGGAAGCTGCTACGATTAACGTAATGGTGAACTTTAGAATATATTCAGCCACTACCGTGGTTGAACGATAACAAGTAATATGTAATGAATTCTCAAAACAGTTACCTTAGACATATATGAAATTTTTCCCCAACTGTAAACTTGTGGAAGATTTATTCCAAAGAATTCTTGAACGTAATTTCACTTAACTGATGTGACTTTAAAAATGTAACATTTTATCCATTGAGGACGAAACATTTAACAATTCCTAATCGATTTTCCAAATCATAAAAGCTTTTGTTTTAAATTCTCTATAAAATCGATTGTCCTTATTACATACAGTGAGAATTGCAATAAAAGTAACCAATTGAAAATTTATTCTGCTAGGTTATATATCATAAGTTTATTAGGAGTTGTCAAACTAAAATACGACCTGTTTAGCTTTGATGGCAATAATCATGATTGAACGACAATTACTTAATTGCCGAAAGCGTTGTACAGAAAATATTGAAACCTAGAATCGACATATGTGCAAATGTCTTCTGTTATTTTACAACGTATCTCCTTGTACTCAATCCATTCTCACGTAAATTATACAAGGAATTGAGCCAATAAATCAGATGTAAACTATTGGAAATCGTTAACTATTTGCGACTAGTGATATTTAATCTATAAATGTACGCAAATGTATACCTGAGTTATTTTGTTTCACCTTTTTGTTGATTTTACAGATTAGCATTCAATAATTGCGTAGAACAAAGTAATGGCAAAGGACGATTTAGATAAATAAATGTGGCTGCTACCATTGATTTATGCATTTAAGTATTAAAAATCTGTTTTCGTTTCGAGTTTTAAGTCGGCGAAGTTGATTTTATATGTCAAAATTGTCTGTCTCTTAAGTTTACAAGATATTAAAATCAACTTATTAAACATGCAAACATATATACACACAAATACAAATTTATACCTATGACACTGAACGTATATATTCGTATACA